>NC_079224.1:21952403-22252403 GCF_029633865.1 Lampris incognitus
ATAGGAAGAGAGTTCCATAGTGTGGGAATCTAACAGCAAAAGCCCGACCACCCCTTGTGACAAACCGCAACCTAGGAATAACCAGCAGGGCTCCATCTGCGGAACCTAATGGCCGAGAGGGTGCATACTAGGTCAATAAATCAGAGATGTATTTCGGAGTAAGACCGTTTAAGGTCTTAAAAGTTAGTAATAAAAATTTTAAATCAATGCGAAATCTAACAGGGAGCCAGTGTAGTGAGGCAAGCACAGGGGTGATGTAATCATGACTCTTTGTCATGGTATGGAGGCAAGCAATGCCATTTTGTGCCACCTGCAGATGGTGGAGGGAGCCCTAACTGATACCCAAGTAAAATGCGTTACAATAATCAAGCCGAAAATAAATAAAAACATGTACAACTTGTTGTAGATCAGTAATTGATAAAAATTGCCTAATTTTTGAGATTATCTTGAGCTGGAAGAAACATGACTGAACAATATTTTTTATTTTATTATCAAAACAGAGGATAGCATCGAATATTACCCCTAGATTCCTAGCAGCCTGCTTAATACTATTTGACAGACCACCAAGATTAGTACCAAAAGGGCTAATGGAATTTGGAATTTGGGGGACCGAACAGAATGACCTCAGACTTATCTTCATTAAACTTAAGAAAATTTTGTAACATCCAGGATTTAATATCAGAGAGGCAAGTTGTGAGATTTGCTAGACCATTAGGATCTGTGGGTTTTAGTGACATGTATAAGAAGAGAAAAGCGAGAAGGAAAGAAAGACACTTTATTTTGTCACTGTATTCTTATAACGAATTGTATTGTTACAACAAATTTGTTCTCTGCATTTAACCCATCCTATTGTATAGGAGCAGTGGGCAGCTGCAGCACCTGGGGACCAACCTCAGTTCTTCTTTCCACTGCCATTTCCATTACCCAATTTCCCCTCGGGGATGAATAAAGTATTCTGATTCTGATTCTGATTCTGATTGGTCAGGGGCACAGGCATTAACCCTATAATAATAATAATAATAATAATAATAATAATAATTGAATGAATGAATGAATGATTTATTTCGGTCATGCATTTATGTGCATATGCGACAGACCGAACAAAAACATCATTGTACATATTTACATCAGTCCATTTTACACAACAAAACTCAGTTAATCAATGACCAAAAAAGGAATAGGCTGAAGCCCAAGGCTTATTGCTGCCTATCATATAAATTCCTTAAGTTAACCTACAATATCAGAATTACAAAAGGAAGAAAAAAAGAATTTATACTAAATTGTAATCCTTAATTATTTTACATTTTAAAGATTTTCCGAAACTCAACAGCGAGCTAATTAGGTATTAAACCTAACATGCATGTCTTTTTGATGGTGGGAGGAAACTGGAGCAGCCGGAGGAAACCTAACTACTGAGTGTTGTCAGCATAAAAATGGTAAAACAAATCATGATTTTGAATAATGTGGCCAAGAGGCAGCATGTTTAAAGAAAACAGAAGGGGGGCAAGAAGTGAGCCTTGAGGGACACCACAACTCAACTGAGCCATCGAGGAAGTGCAGTTACCCAGAACAACAGAAAAGGTTCTGCTATAGAGGTAAGAGCGTAATAAACCAAGCCGTTGATGCCCCCCAAGTCTTCAAGCGATGTAAGAGGATACAATGATCAACTGTGTCAAAGGCAGCACCTAAGTCTAAAAGAGCTAAAATCGAGCAGTCACCTGTCTGCAGTCAGCAGAAGGTCATTAGTAACCTTAAGAAGAGTTGTCTGGATACTATGAAGTGCTCTAAATCCAAACTGGAAACTGTTAAAAACACCATTAGTATTCATAAACGATATCAGCTGAGATGAAATTACATTCTCCAGAACCTTAGATAAAAAAGACAACTTGGATATTGGTCTATAGTTACTTAGGGACAGGGGATCCAAATGAGGTTTCTTTGGCAATACTAACATAGCCAATACCTTATGTAAACATATGAAAACCATATCAAATATGCATTAACATCAAAGATGGCACCGTGTAGCCATGAGCGGTAACTGCACTTTTTGCACATCGCAGATAAGAAAATGGCAACCAAAAAGAAATTTCTTCACATTCTAAGCCCAAGTAAAGAGATCTAGCCTTTTACGATTTCGTAGCACTGGTCGTGGCAGACCAGATGAGCAGTTTCATGCATCGTATATCACTGCTGGGAGGGTTTTCTGTTGATCAGCCCATCTCTGTGATTTGGCTAGCTAAAGAAGCGATTTTAAAATATATATATATAAAAAGTTTCCCTTAACTTGCTAAAGCAAGCAAATAATTGTATTGTACTCACAGATACAACCCAAGGAGGTGAATATTTTTTTGAGGTGGTTGAGAATGCAACGGAACTGTGAAGACTGTTGATACGACATGGAGGATGACAAACAGCGGATGAAGACGACTGGCGAGCCACGAGAAGGAGCAAGAGTAGCAAAGCAGGATGCAACAAATCTGCTGTCCAAGAGACCCTAGGAGGGTTTCCTCGTTCACGCCGGTTTGCTAGGCACAGTAGTCTGTCTGATTCAGGTAATTTGGCTAAGCAAACCTAGTTCTCATGCTATGATCTAGTATTAGACAGGCTGTTAACCTATAGCATCCACATACAATATCGTAGGAGCTAAAGTATGCTAATATGCTAATTAGCTAATTCTTTACACTGTATAACATCAGTACAGCAAGATATCACAAAAAGAGTTATTTACCTGATAATGAACAAATGTCAACCCCACTGGTTCAACTGTGTTACTGGTGCTCACATTGTACATTCACTTCCGCTGGTAATACCGTCAAGCCCTAACCCCTTGCAGCTATGACCCACCCTTTTCCATTTGGGGAGGATTTAACTGGACATAAATGATACGATTGACCAACGGCATTACAGAAAGGCTGAGAGTGACATGTTTGTTAAATTAAGTTTTATCCAACACGTGTGCTGGTTCGTGTGCATACCAATCAAACTATTCAAATGAACTTTATTGAAACCTCCAAAGCTGTGAAGTATAGCTGTAAATAAACTGTAAACTATATTTTTAAAACAAATTATGAATTTATGGATTGAATTAGTATCTTATTTAAGCTGTTGAGATGAACTATTGTGTGAAAATGTATGATTCCAAGTTATTTAGGACAGTGTCCATAATGAAATTATGGCAGGGCTACACAGACTGTTTCTTATGTCCTCTCTTCATTGTCCTCATTTTACTCCACATTTTACTACATTAATAGCTCAACTGCTATTTTTTTCAGTGCTTTTGTTGTTTTTCTTAAGTACTTTGTGACAATTGTTTTGAATATATACATAAAAATATATATGTGCATACCTATAATGGATATATTTTTGCTATATATAAATAAGATAAAATCTATTTTGTTATTTGCTATATTTTTTCTGTATTTCATTTACTATAATTTTGATACTTTTATTTGCTGATTTGTTATGCTCCTTGTAAGAATTGTTTTGAAAAGTGCTGTATAAATAAAGTTGACTATGTTATTAGCATTGCTATTCTGACACAATCCATTTAAGGATCCAGTTGGTAATCTGAATGCATTTGGTGAGATGAAAATTAACGTAACAGTATAGTGAATAGATACCGGTACATTCAACGATGAGTCATTCTGTCATTTCTACTCAAAATGGTCAGAACTTTTATCAGTACAATATCTCTGCTTAAAGGTGTTGGATGAAAGCACATATTGTTCTCTGGTCTTGACACAGAACACCATTGTGCTGTAATTTAAACAACCAGGGCCTCCTCCGCCAGCTGAAGTTAGTGGCTGCAGGGAGAGTGAAACAAGGCCTGCATGGTCAGAGGTCTCTCTCAGTTGGTGTCCAGGAGTTTATGGCCGGTCCCCTTTTAACCTACTGACATAGAGTCAGAGTTGGGGGGGGGGTAAGTGCCTCCAGCATTCCCTTTTCACATCAGTAAGATGAGCCCACTTTTTGTCCAGCCAGCACCTATGGACCTATTTAAACTAACAGTGTGTGATGGAGCTCGGTATACTGCATTAGAAGGGAAATGAAACACAACTCTACACGGAGACACATGCACACCAGAATGCATAAAACACACACACGCACGCACGCACGCACGCACGCACGCACGCACGCACGCACGCACGCACACACGCACACACACACACACACACACACACACACACACACACACACTCGTTCCCACGCATATGGGCAGGGTAGCCCACACCTATGCAATTGATAAGGATTTTTCAAAAAATCTGCATGTTCCTAGTTTGGTTTACATACTGTATGCAAATGATGATCAACTCATAGAAGTGCAGCTTAGGGATGGGGGTTAATGACAATACTTAAAAGCTGTGATTGACGGTGGAACTCATACTAGGTACCAGATCAGTCATTTGACAGGTGTTTAATTGCGTATGCAAGCGTGTATGCTTTTGCATTTGTGTTTGTATGCCACTGTATCCAGCGTTCAATATTGTGTTTACTTTGTCTCTGGATATTCTGAGCTCTAAGAATGATGTTTAGATGGCCTTACAGTCGCTGAAAGTATACAGAAAGGAATTGACTTGCCAATGAGAAAGCAGATGCTGCAGGCAATAACCTCCATCCCTGCGAGTATGTTTGCATGTTTGCATGTGCATGCATAGGCCGTGTGTGTGTGTCTGTGTCTGTGTGTGTGTGTGTGTGTGTGTGTGCATGCTTTTCGGGTTCTCCTACTCACAGTTTTCTACAGGATCTTGTCAGGGCAGGTCACTTTGCTGCTGCCCATCCCCCACATGGTGTCAGAGGTACACAGAAGGTGCCCCCTTGACTTCTGGGTCTGACCTCTTTGACACTGTTCACCATTACCACCCTCTGCCAGCACAATGGCATTGGGGCTGCAGATATGAGTATGGTTTTGTGTGTGTGTGTGTGTGTGTGTGTGTGTGTGTGTGTGTGTGTGTGTGTGTGTGTGTGTGTGTGTGTGTGTGTGTGTGTGTGTGTGTGTGTGTGTGTGTGTGTGTGTGTGTGTGTGTGTGTGTGTGGCATGTTGGTGCAAGTTGTGATCAGAGTGTGAGAGAGTCATCTTGCCGGATAAATCTTTAGGCTCTGCTCCCCAGATCTGGGCACTCCTGATGGGATCAGTGGAGGCTAATCGCAGGATTAATGGGATAGGCACATACTACAAGGCTGCCAGCTGCCTGCTGGCTGATGCGACTCATCTTGATATCCCCCGCAACAATGTACTGCTGCACTGTGTGGATGGGGAAAACACAGTAAGAGTTTCAAACTGACAGATAATCGACTTAAGTAAACATCGATAACCTTAACTTTGACTAGTTTTACATGTATATGTTCAAGGGATTTAGCTGATCCCCCTTACTCAGACTGACCAACAACTGTTCAATAAGCTCATTTCTCTCGATAGGAGTGTAAAGGTCACAGTCACAGTTTCAGCACAGAATAATCAGGCGAGAGAAATATTGTAGTGGACAAAAAAAGAACAAGGAAAAGCGATAAAGGACATTTTATTAGTAGAGAAGCGATTGAGGGTATTCATATATTTTCAGTGAGGTGGGATGTATAACACAGTGGTACAAGGGTCTGACTTGTAAATTATAAAGTCACCAGGAGGAGATCGTTTCATTACACTGGTGCAGAATTAAACAATCCCCCCCTTTTTTTTCGTCCATAGTTGTACCTGGCCAATTACCCCATTCTTCCGAGCCGTCCCGGTCGCTGCTCCCCCCTGCCGATCCGGGGAGGGCTGCAGACTACCACATGTCTCCTCCGACACATGTGGAGTCGCCAGCTGCTTCTTTTTACCCGACAGTGAGGCGTTTCACCAGGGGGAAGTAGTACGTGGGAGGATCACGCTATCCCTCCCCCCAGTTCCCCCTCCGAACAGGCGCCCCGACCGACCAGACGAGGCACTAGTGCAGCAATCAGGACACATACCAACACCTGGCTTACCACCCGCATACACGGCCAATTGTGTCTGTAGGGACGCCCGACCAAGCCGGAGGTCACACAGGGATTCAAACCGGCGATCCTTGTGTTGGTAGGCAACGGAATAGACCGCCACGCCACCCAGACGCCCAGAATTAACCAATCTTGATACACTAAAATCATATAACCTTTATTGCAAACCAATATTGTAGCCTTCAGTCACAATCACAATCAACCCAGTACAATCGCACAACACACAAATGCCCAGATGCATGGGTTAACAACAGCGATCGGCCCTTAACCAACATGGACCGCCAAACCTTTTTGGAGTAAATTCACACATACTCAGACACAAATAAAAACAAAAAAGTTTCAGAAATGACAATCGCCTTTTGACCATCACGATGGTACTCACATCAGAGTGAATTTCACACACCAGACAGTCACTCTGACAGCAGCAGCCAGTTCACACACGTGTGCTAAATGATCACACTCGCTAGTTCATCACCCGTCCTCATACAGAGACAAGCAACTAAGTGTTTTTGAGAGGGGGGGGGGGAGAGAGAGAGAGAGAGAGAGAGAGAGAGAGAGAGAGAGAGAGAGAGAGAGAGAGAGAGAGAGAGAGAGAAAGAAAACAAGGAAACGGTTTGCTTTTTCTGCAATGTAACATAAGATAGCACAAAAAAAACAAACAAACAAAGAAACAAAACAAAACAAGCTTTGCTTAACACAAGAAGTGTGGGATCCTTGGAAATAGGTCCTGGAAATTGAGTGGTACCAGATCCTGTCCCAGCAGGACCTGGTACTACTCAGTTTTTCAGACCCCTGTGCAGATGAAGCAATGAGTGGTTATCAATCATGTGCGATGGAGGACCATGTGTATGTGGATTTTCATGGCAACCAAACACTACACCAGCTGATTTTCCCAAATCTGCAAACATTCGACCAGACGGGAGAGCGCTACCTAGTTAGTGTGGAGTCAGACTGGAATGAAACCCTGCATACACATGGCCCTCTGTCAAACATGATAGATTCTATAGTGAAGCAGTGATAAGACCGTGCATTCCCCTGTGTTCAGTTGCTTGCCTCTTGGCTTTGTTACGCTAAATTACCAACAAAAAAAAGCGTTATTTCCACCCTTTAGAGAAAACTCTACCAGGCTTTTGACTCGTTTCAGCATTCTTCACAAATAGTGTCAAGGAGCACAATTTATCTACAGTGTTCATAGTGTTTCCTGCAGCACGATACTTTATCTGGATTTGTTTGGTTTCCCCATTAGACAAGACCCAAACACTCAACACAAAGAAACCACGTCAGGAATTAGTAGTTTAGTTTATCAACATCGGTATCTATGTCACGGTCTTGTATTGTAACACTGTCTCTCAAATCTGCTGTACTGTATGTAGCGTGCTGCTATTCACGGCCATTGAAGAAATGCATAATGGTCTTGGCAGGGAGTTCCACATTCACCATGGAGAGTCTGCGGGGTTTCCCTGATCGGTGGCCAGAACCAGCACACAAGCATGCAGCAGTCCTGCCAGAGGCAACTCGGCTGCGGTAGGAGAGTAGGGTGGCTACGGTCTGGCCCCCAGGACCCTGCCATTGTGGAAATGTAAGTGGGGACAGTGTCTGAACGGCCTGAGCTGGAACAGAAAACCTTGGATGACCAAAACTATGAGCTTCAAATAGCTGGGCCCTGGGAAACATAGCTTGTTCTTTTAAGGAGGTCAAAGAGAAGCCAGGAAGAGAAAGAAAAAATGGAAAAACCAATGTTTGGTGGAGGGAATGTCAAATTGGAGGCTACTGTAAATATAGACATCAGCAAAAGTGACATACAGTACAATACTGTGGTTCCAAGTTCTCAGGTTTGTCTGTCTGTCTGTCTGTCTTTCTGTCTGTCTGCCTGCCTGCCTGTCTCTCTGTCTGTCCGTCCATCTGTCTGTCTGTCTGCCTGTCCATCTGCCTGTCTGCCTGTCTTTCTGTCTGTCTGCCTACCTGCCTGCCTGTCTCTCTGTCTGTCCGTCCATCTGCCTGTCTGTCTGTCTGTTCACCTGTCTGCCTGTCTGTCCGCCTGTCCGCCTGCCTGCCTGCCTGTCTGTCTTTCCATCCATCTGTCTGTCTGTCTGTCTGTCTGTCTATCTGTCTGTCTGTCTGCTTGTCTGTCTGTCTGCCTGTCCGTCCGTCTGTCTGTTCGCCTGTCCGTCTGTCTGTCCGTTTGTCTGTCTGTCTGTCTGCCTGTCTGTCTGTCCATCTGTCAATCTGTCTGTCTGTCTGTCTGTCCATTTGTCTGTCCGTCTGTCCGCCTTTCTGCATATCGTCTGTCCATCCGTCTGCCTGTCTGCTTGTCTGTCTGTCTGTCTGTCTGTCTGTCTGTCTGTCTGTCTGTCTGTCTGTCTGTCTGTCTGTCCGTCTGTCTGTCTGCTTGTCTGTCTGTCTGCCTGTCCGTCCGTCTGTCCGCCTGTCTGTCTGTCCATTTGTCTGTCCGCCTGTCTGCATATCGTCTGTCCATCCGTCTGCCTGTCTGCCTGTCTGTCTGCCTGTCTGTCTGTCTGTCTGTCCGTCTGCCTGCCTGTCTGTCTGTCTGTCTGTTTACTCAACCATTTGATGTGCCTGTCTTGCCTAGCTCTTCGTCTTCTCTCTCTGCATGTGGCACCCGGTGGTCATACTACCACTCATCATCTGTCACTCCAGCCTGCGAGAAGCTAATCTCACAAACGGAGGTGACAACTGAGGCACTCGAGGTATGCTACTGCAGAACAGTTACCAGCTGAGTGTCTGAGTTATGTCCAAGAAGACGATCCACTGGTGTCCGCAGCCCAAAGCAGTGCTCCAAAGACTCAACCAGGAAGAGCTCACACAGAATATATACATGAAATGTTGTTGCTGTCTTTATGCTGTATTGTTTCATCACTGTTTTTTTCCCACTAATTATTTTCAATGAATCCAAATGAGTCGCATGCCAATTCTACAAGCACACGGTAGATTACATGCTAGTTTTTAACAGTGTTACCAAATGGGTTTACCCTACAAGAGTTAATTCAGCTGTGATGAAATCAACCTACGTACACGTTCATTCAAATAAGCTGATTTCCATCATGTAACTTGTCAACTTGTAGAACTGGGGGAGCAAAGTCGTGTCATTTAGTGTACATGTTTCAGAGCTCAGTGAAGGTAAGCTAATAATCTCACATGTACACTTACACACGTTTATACATAAACGCACGCACGCACGCACGCACGCACGCACGCACGCACGCACGCACGCACGCACGCACACACACACACACACACACACACACACACACACACACACACACACACACACACAATCCCAGGCTTTCATGCAGAGCAAAATTGGGAAGCTGAGACCTTTCCAACTCCTTGGCAGTAACCCCCTTTATAAAACGACACTACTCTCTCCTCTGCTATCACATCAGCACTATAACTCTATTAGGCTCAGCTCCAGGACACACTAAGCAACCCATAGCCCACAATGGCACCATTGTCAGTGGGGGTAGCAGCCATTGTCGGCCATGCAACAGGATTTATTCCCCTCCTCCCATGTTGTGACCTACACCCCTGACCCGTGCTGCCATCTCACATGCTCCGGGACTGAGAGCTTGTGAGGCTTTATGCCTTCCCCTCTGGTCTTAAACCCTATTTTACAATGACCCCGAGCTGCTGAGTGGTTTCTCGCCGCAGCGCCAGCGTCGGGGGCGATTCAGGTTAGTGTAAGGCAGGAGAGAGAGGCGGGGTGGGAGCTGGGGTTGAGTGCTGGTTGGACTGATTGACCCTTTGAAAAGGTCAGTCTGAAGGCATGAGAGAAGAGGAGCTGCCTAAAAGGCCCTTTTCTCTCTTTTTCCTCCCTCTGGCCTGGGCAGAGACTCTGCGGTTATTTATGAGCGTGTGGGAGAGCGAGAGGGGCTGCTGTGAAACCCACCCATCTTTGTTGGGAGTGCTTGGCTGAGGCTGAGTTGCCTGCAATTGGTTGGGTTCTGTCATGTATGCACGCACGTGCACACACACACACACACACACACACACACACACACACACACACACACACACACATACACACTATAAAGTACCCCCTCCTGAACTGCAGGGACAGAATAGAGGATTTTGTTGCGAGGCAGATTTCGAAAATGAGGTGTGCTTCACACAAAAGCTGTCAGCAGTTTGATAGATGCTTCTCGGGCCTCCAACCCCATTCACAGACTAAACTAACAGAGAATGAACCTTGCAGACACCATTTCAAACATGCACAGTCCAAACTGTACCACTTCTGACGGTGCATATATGTGAGCATAGAGCTGTGTGTGAACATGAGTGTAAACACAATTGCAAAAAACTCTTTGTGATTTAGAGGCTCAGAAGGGTGTTTCGGTTTTGCCACTTCAAAAAACTTGCACAAAAGTCGCTGTTCGTGCTGTTCCGTCGCCCTGTATGTGTGACACACAGCAGTTTTTCCTGACAAAGTTAAATTAAGCTTGAATTTCACGCTGAAGTCAAATGGTCATGATGTCATGGTTTGAGAACAGAATGACTCGGTTTGTCTGTTGACTGAGAGGGCCTATTCTTGCATATTTGGGTGGGAGCGCAGTGTATAATTGCAGAGCGGGATAGCATGAGAGGATAAGGGAGGGAGAGAGTTAGCACGCAACATGAGTTTTGGCCCACGGTTGCTGGTGTCGGTGCCAAACTTGTCCAGAGGGCTGCTGTGTGCGTCTGTGTGCTAGGATAGCTCTGCTCTGCCTAGAGGCTCCCACTATTTCAAGACACTTCTTTCATTTGCACACACTGAATAGCTAATGGCAGCCTGAGGCAGTTTGGATTGGAGATGGATCTCTCTTTTTTGTACTTCCTAAGGGACGTTGGTGGGTGCCTGGCCATGTTATGTGCATGTGTGTGTGTGCATGCATGCATGGGCGTGTGCATGTGTGTCGGGGGGTGTGGGGGGTTGGATGGGGGGGTGTTTTTGTATCTAGCCTCGGCAAGTTTTCAAGAGGGCCTTTTCTCAACAAAAAAGGCCTTTTGCATTGGTGAGTTGATGAGTTAGTTGTCAGGGAGCAACTGGACTGCTGCATATTTGCTCCTTCCATTTAGCTTTACACTGATCCAAAACTCCTGCAGTAATTCTTCTTCTTTTTTTTTTTAATATATATATCCTCTCAGTGGGAGGTAGAGAGCAGGACCTCCAGACCTGGGGAGGTGGTGGGGTTTCTGGGTTTTTTTTGGAGGGGGGGTGGGGGTGTTAACTCTCAACAGCCAACCAGATGGACACCCAAGCCAAAAGCATTTAAAGGAAGGGAGATCATATGGGATAACCTGGTCAAGACAGATTGACATTTTGCTGACAAAATAAACCACTTGTGTCTCACATGCAAGAAGCTCCCTCCTGCTATGACCCTACACCCCTTCACACACACACACACACACACACACACACACACACACACACACACACACACACACACACACACACACTGACAGAGGCATTTGCTTACACAGGTCTTAAGGACGTTATTTCAGCATGTGTTAAGCAGTTAGCGAGCAGCCAAAACAATAAGTGGATAGGACAAAAGAATCTAAGATTACACAACTCCAGCACAAATAAAAGCAGGATCAGTGACTCCAGCCAATCAGACAACCTTGAGCCGCCAGGATAGCATGTTAACTTATCTTCTGCGTCATGGATTGGGATTTACCTTGGTGCACCGAGGGCTCTGCGTGTTTGTCCTGGAAGGTTAATAAGGTCATTATTCCACTGAACTCGGTTTTAGTCCATATTTGCCCTGATTACTCTGCATGAAATAAAATAAAATAATAATAAAAAATATCAAACGTTCATGCAAACTTATAATCATATCACTACTGAGAGTCCCATCAGATACCGCCGTTTCACCGTTTGTTTCCGCTATACGTTAGTCTAAATAGTTTACTCGTTTTAGAGGGAAATGGGAGAAGAACAAAACATTCCCTGACACGACAGAACAGAATAGAGCTAAACTGAAATTGATTATCAAGAGTCAGTCTGCCCTGCCCTCCGCGCCGAAATCTCTAAATCGCCTCAGTGAGCAACGTGCGACTCGGGATCATTACATAAATTCCCCGTGCTGATGTCAATTACATTATTAATACAACTTGTACCAATACTGGATGTTCCAAAATACTGATTACGTTTGCGCTCATAACATTGTTTGAAGCAAACTTAAGTCATGTCTCCTCTTTCTGCAATCGTCTCACCTTTTTCACTTTCAGTGTCAATCTCAGTTCGAGAAACTGTGTCTGATATCTTGGTGCAAAAAAAACAACCCTTACTGCAAACTACCTGCATTTCTCATGGTGTCTTCCAATTAAAAGGGTCACATCCAGTTTCATAGCTCGGGATTATTGCGAGCGTGGTGCACGGTGGCTTAGCGGCTAGCATCGTTAGCCCACAGCCCTTCTATGTGGAGTTTGTATGGTTCTTGCCATACTCGCCTGGGTTTCCTCCAATGAGACCCACATGTGAAGTGAACTGGAGACTTTAAATTGTCCACAGGTGTAACAATGGACCTGTCTGCAGTGTCTCCTTGGTTTATCACCAATGGCTGCTTGGAAAAGCTCCAGCCCCTGCAGGGATTAAGCGATTCTTGCGGCCTATGGGTAATTGTTACATCTGTAGCTGTTTCAGTGTGAGGAAGATTTCACAAGGCCCCCTGCAGAGGAAGAGGTGTCTGATGAAGTAACGCGTTCTCGCTCATTGCAGTTTTTATGGGCTACACAAGAAACCCATTGAGAGTCGGTTAACAAGCACCAAAGGTTACTTTGTCCTAACTTGTCGTACCACTCCTCATCTATGCCCCCTGATCAATTACCCCCCTCTCCAGGGGGGTAATTGAGATGAGATGAGCTTAGTGAATTGATTCAATCCAATTTAGTCATCTAACGAGGATGGAGCATGTTAGGTGGTTACCTGAAGGTCAAAGGCCGGTTGAGCTCGAGATGAGCTTTGTGAACTGATCCAATCCGGTTTAGTCATCTAACGAGGACGGAGCACGTTAGGTGGTTACCTGAAGGTCAGAGGTCGGTTAAGCTGTGACCATCCTTCTTTTACAATTACACCTGTCAAAGAGGTTTAGTCCTCATCAACCCTGGAAATGTCAGGGGGTAAACAGGTCACGAGCAGCCTTTACGTCAGCTTTAGTAGTGCAGTAGCACGTTCTGATGAGGCAGAGAGACAGGCAGACAGACGGACAGGCAGGCAGGCAGGCAGACAGGCAGGCAGGCAGGCAGACAGGCTGGCAGGTAGACAGACAGACAGGCAGGCAGACAGACAGACAGACAGACAGAAAGGCAAACAGGCAGGCAGGCAGATAGACAGGCAAACAGACAGACAGAAAGGCAAACAGACAGGCAGACAGACAGGCAGGCAGGCAGAGAGACAGACAAACAGACAGACAGACAGACAGACAGACAGACAGACAGACAGACTGACTGACTGACAGGCAAACAGAAAGACAGGCAGACAGGCAAATAGACAGGCAAGCAGACAGACAGAAAGGCAAACAGACAGATAGACAGGCAGATAGACAGACAGACAGGCAGGCAGATAGACAGACAAACAGGCAAGCAGACAGACAGACAGGTGAGCAGACAGACAGTCACAGACAGGTAAACAGAAAGACAGACTGACTGACAGACAGACAGATGGACAGACAGACAGGCAAACAGAAAGACAGGCAGAAAGATAGACAGGCAAACAGACAGACAGGCAGGCAGGCAAGCAGGCAGGCAGGCAGATAGACAGGCAAACAGGCAGAAAGCTAGGCAGGCAGACAGACAGGCAAAGAGATAGACAGGCAGGCAGACAGACAGACAGGTAAACAGAAACACAGGCAGAAAGATAGACAGGCTGACAGACAGACAGACTGACAGATGGACAGACAGACAGGCAAACAGAGACAGGCAGAAAGATAGACAGGCAAACAGACAGACAGGCAGGCAGGCAGGCAAACAGGCAGAAAGATAGGCAGGCAGACAGGCAGGCAGACAGACAGATAAACATTAGAAAAGAAATAGGTAGGCTGACAAGACAGATACACAGCAGCTGTGAAAGAGAAATTCTCAACCTCGTCACTTGCTCATGAGTATAGTTTAATTGTTGTTGCGTGTCTAACCTCTTTCACTGTGATTATACCCATCAGGCTCAAATTTATGGAAACCACAAGGATGCTTGCTTGTTCTATTTTGGTATAAGCTGTTGCTCAGGCTTGTCTCTACCGGCTAGGGTCCTGATCCAGCTCCCTCACTATGTCTCTCACTCTCTCCATCTCTCCCTCCTGACCACAGCAGCCACAACGCCACACTCGCTTTTCCATGGCCTCCCATTCCCGGGCGCCTTGCAAAGACCAAGTAAATGAGCGACACAATCCGGAAATAGTATTCCTGCAGGAGACAGTGGGGAGGAAAATCCCTTGATCATTGCTGGGAGAAGGGTGGAGGAGAGAGAGAGAGTATTGCCGCTATTCACGCTTCAGATATCTGCATATCTGCTGGCAGACATGTTCTCTACACCAGGCTGCATCTTAACAACCCCGAATCCTCATTCCTCCCATGACTCCCCCCACTAAATTAAAGTCGTCTTTCAAAAGACGGTTGCATCATACCGTGGTTTCTTTTTTTTTCTTTTTTTTTTCCGTGGACGCTAACACAACAGTGTGTCGGGAGCTTTGTGGTACAGTCTTAGAGGTCAACTTATCTTTAGCCTGTGAGGTCAAAGGTCAGTTTTACGAGAGAGGCTAAAGTCCCTGGTGAGGCGAATGCAGAGGAAAGAAGCACGTGGCGGCAGTCAAATGTTACAAGGTTTGACGGAGGGATGTGGTGGTGGTGGTGGTGGGGGGTGATGGAGTGGGGGGTGTTAGGTGAAGACAGGAGATGTGCTACCAGGTTAAAAGCAGGGTCAGCTCTATATTCGGGGGTGTTATCTAGACACCTTCACACAGCTGCCAGTCACCATGGCGGGTTCCCCTGAGCCAGACCAGCTTCATTTAGGAAGGCAGGGTCGTATGTAGTACTCCAGGATGGATTCGGTCTTGAGCCAAGTCTTGAGTCTGCATTTTGAAGGTCTCGGTCTCATCACTGACTTTACAGCATAATGACTTGCACTTGACTCAGTCTTGGACACTGCACAATCATGATAATTTTTCCAAGTTTGGTCAATTACAAGACTTTGCTTTTGCTTTTTTCTTTGAAGCATCAAACTTCCCCTGAAGTCACCACTAAAGTGCAAACTAATCTCATTTGATTTTTATTTTATATTCTTTGATATATGACTTCAAAAAATAGGAAAACTGGACCCTCAAACATTCCTTCCTTGCTGAACAAAAAAGAAAGCCTAAATCAATGTTACAGTGTAGTGAAATGTTAACTTTTACTACAATGAAATAAAATTATCATGACATTAAATGGATTTGCACTGTTTTGGTGCCAGTTTTTTCATCAGAGCTGGCTGCAAAGATCTTTCTTCTGACTCGATAGACTTCGGTTTCAGACTTGGCTCGGACTCGCCCCCCTAAAGACTTGGTCTTGACTTTGTCTCTCCTTGGGTGGCCTTGACTACACGGATGTAGGGAGCGCCTGGAGAAAAAGGAGAAGGGGGATCGAGAACAGACAATCCAGTCACTGCGATCCAATATCATATCTAGGACACATCAATCTCAGGAACTGTCAAAGGGAAGTCCCACCATTGGTTGGGTGGACCTCTGGCTTTGTCTTTCAGTCAAGGGGATAAAATCTCCCTCGTTGGATTTGTCAGAAGAAATCAAAGTGAGGGTCATCAATCTAGGATTTAACTTTAACAGGAAATCCAGGACAGATAACGTTGAGGATCAATGCAGCTTTACTGGTCAGTCTATATGACTGTTTCATCCTGGCTGTGATCTAACCAGGTTAAGCTATTCCAGTTTCTACAAAATGGAAAATGTTAATCTGCTGTCGTAAATTACTTGATGATCAGCAAACAAAGCTGCTGCGTAAATTCAACACCACCATCCCTGGTCACGCTGTTTAGAGATCCCTCCTAGTGTTTCAGTCCATGCCTGTTTAATGTCTCGTAAATACTCTGCTTGTTATTTATCTTTTTTTTATTTTTTCACAAGGGGAGAAAAGCCTGCATGAGTGCGTCTGACTAAAACAGTCAGTAACATGAGAGGGGGAACCACACAACCACTAAATCAGTAAAATGGGAACCCGGAGTCACTGTAATTTGGGAGGGAGCTGGTTAACCACTCCTCATAATGGATGGTGTTTCTGTTTAGCCTGAGGCGTTGGAGCTGAGGTCATATGCAAACAAGGCAGAATCCAGTCCAGGGCTTCTATATAGTGGACCGTGTTGGACAGCATCTTGACTTAAGACTCTTAAGACCCTTGACTCATGTCTCTCCATCATCTGTTTCTCCTCTCATGTTATCCATCTATCTATCTATCTATCTATCTATCTATCTATCTATCTATCTATCTATCTATCTATCTATCTATCTATCTATCTATCTATCTATCTATCTATCTATCTATCTATCTATCTATCTATCTATCTATCTATCTATCTATCTATCTATCTATCTATCTATCTATCTATCTATCTATCTATCTATCTATCTATCTATCACACACACATGCAAACACACCCCAAACCCACTTGCACACCAACACTTACACATGCTGCAGGCCTGACCGGTGCAACTCTACCTTTTACTATGGAACTATCCCTTTAACAGATGACATCATTCCTCTAGTTCACCTTCTTTTTTCTTTTCTTTCTTTTTTTTTTCTAACCACATTTCCCTGCGTTCAGCTTTTTCTGCCCAGAGACAATTGGGTAATTCGGTGGTGTGTATAAACGCTGGCATGGCCCGATCGAGATTGCCCTTTCTTTCTACAACCATGTTTAGTTTGGAGGTTGTCGCACATTCAAGTGGCACTCAGGGATCTCACTGTCATCCGACCAACCAGGCTGTGTGTTCTCACTCCCGTGAATCTGCAGGAGCGTGTGTGATTTTTTTTCTCTCTCCTGTGGTAGCAAGATGTAAACCAGGTGCACTTGTCTGCCACACATAGACCACACAGATCGAGAGAAAAGAGAGACAGAAGTGACACGTAGCAACATTTGGTCGCCATCTAGCGGTGGAATATGGAAACTTTTTAGCCTGGACGTCCTTTTTGGTCTGATCAATTTTGATTCCGTGTCATTCATTTACTGATGCATCTTGCCAAATATTGCAAACATGAATGCAAATTGTCCAAGGAAAACTATTGTTTTCAATACTACTACTACTCCTATTACCACTAATAATTACATAAACTTTTATGTGCATCATTAAGGCTACAGACCGAAGAACTTGTAATTCCCTCTCACATTGTACTATGTATAACTTAAATATATGTATATCTACTACTACTACTACTTTCGGCTGCTCCTGTTAGGGGTCGCCACAGCGGATCATCCGTTTCCATTTCTTCCTGTCTTCTGCGTCTTCCTCTGTCACACCAGCCACCTGCATGTCTTCCCTCACCACATCCATAAACCTCCTCTTTGGGCCCTCCTCTTTTCCTCTTCCCTGGCAGCTCCATATTCAGCATCCTTCTCCCAACAGACCCAGCATCTCTCCTCCACACATGCCCAAGCCATCTCAATCTTGCCTCTCTTGCTTTGTCTCCAAACCGTCCAAATTAAGCGGTCCCTCTAATATAACCATTCCTAATCCTGTCCTTCTTCGTCACTCCCAGTGAAAATCTTAGCATCTTCAACTCTGCCACCTCCAGCTCCGCCTCCTGTCTTTATGTCAGTGCCACTATCTCCAAACCATACAACATAACTTAACTATATGTATATACAACCTGAATATATGTAATCATAATAATACAGCTTTATTCTCTTCTTATTCATGTGCTTATTTTTCCCTTTGCATTTACAAGTTGTATTATCAATATTGTTTCTCTGGTCAATTCAAATTAATAAATAAAAAAAGCAGTCTGATTCCACAGTTTAATATTGCAGTTAAGTTTTTTTGTGCTTCATCGTGCAGAAGGTCTTTGTTGGCAAGGTCGTTATTTTCTGAATCTTACATGACAAACAGTCAATACTCTTGACTTGGGTGAAAGGTAAAGCTGTCACATGTTGTTGTATTGAGATTTATCTTTTTCTAATGGTTTTGGTTTAAATCACTACAGTGCATGTATTTCAGTGGTGGCCCCCATCGAGCAATGTCTTGTCTTCGACTTGTGATTTTAATTTCATCTTTTAGGAGACATTCTAACCTAACCTCATCCACATTACACCGTGTTAGCGACAAGCTGCTATGCCATGATAGTGTGGTTATTGCACCAGGTAACACAGGCCTGTCCTTGCTGATTATTTGATGTCTTTCCTGCGACAGGAAAAAGGACACGCATGCACTTCACGTCTCGTGATGCTCTACTTACTGTTGGACTGGCTCGACCCAAGGAGTGCTCCGCTATTTCTAGTCATGTTTCTCCTCCTGATTGATTTTCAGAAGTTCAACAGGCCCCCAACGTCCCTTGGCTTTGCCCTTTCTGGGGGATGTATTGTCTGGTTTCAACCACCGGGCCATGAACATAGGTACAGTAGGAGTGACCTATTTTTCTCTCATAACTTACTTCATAATTGTTATCACATTCTCTGTGACAGGAGCGCTCCAGTAGTGTGTTACTGTGTACTGCATAGTGTAGCCGTGATGGTTTCTGTTTGGCCGGCAGAGCAGTTTGGTGATATTTTCAGCGTCCGTTAGGGTGGAGACAGGGTGGTGTGTGGTGTATCAGGGTGAAAGTTGGTGGAGGAGGTTTGTGGTGACACAGGGAGACTACTTTTTAGACCGAACCCCGACCCGCGCCCTCTCTCTTCAATGGAGTCTTCAGAGGCAACAGTGAGATGTTCAACTGTGTTTTTACATTTAATTTCTCTCATTTAGACCAGCTGGTAGGAGTCTGTTATTATCCTATTCCTCGCATTTCCACAAGTAACGGGTCCAAATGGAGGAGACAGAGGCAGTTTTCCCATTGCCCACCTGAAATATTTTGGAAAGAGGGTAGGAGAAACCTTAAGCATCATGTTCAGTTGGAGTGCAACTTCCTCTGTGAAACTTTCCAAAAAGAACCTGATGCATGATTATTTTCTATTGCAGCTTATTCATTTTTTATGTTTTTTTTTAAATGTTTGCAAGAGATGCAACATGGCCTGTTGGTTTTAAGCCTTGTACCATTCCTGGCAGGGTTAGGAGACGGGTTGCTTCCAATCAAACCTATGCATGAAATGGATGTCTTATCAAATTCATCAGCTGAAAAAGGCTGCGTCCAAAATATTCATCTCTGGTGTCTTTAATTAAAAGGAGAATGAATGCAGCATCACTCGCTAACCTGCACTTGAATTGATTACTGATGTCGATACCTCTTTTGTTTGGTTTGTTTCTTTAGTCATCGGGCCTTTCAACCCCCATGGCACACTAAACAAACGCCTCTTCAAGTGTGATTAGATCGTTGGTATTTGGGAGGCGTTTCGACTACGATGAAACAGATTTCAGTGCCTCCCGCGGCTGAAACTGGAGTCTATTTTAATGGCAGGAACACCTAGGGTTCAGATGGGCTACAAATAACTCAACAACTTAACTCAACTTGTTAACTAACTTAACTTGACGTAATTTAACTTGTTAACTTATGAGTGTCTCTGTGAGTGCCTCTGATCCGACAAAGAGGCCAAGCAACCACGGGGCATATACACCTGCGGGGGAGGGGGGGGCAATCAGGGAGATTGGGCGCAGGTGCGCAGGAACGGTACAGCCAATCAGAGAAAGGGGAGGGAGATTGGGCGCAGGTGCGCAGCAACCGCACAGCCAATCGGAGAAAGGGGAGGGAGGTTGCACAGGACAGGGCAGCAATCGTACAGCCAATCGGAGAAAGGGGAGGGAGATTGGGCGCAGGTGCTCAGGAACCGCACAGCCAATCAGAGAAGGGAACAGGTGAACTGAAAAAACAATCAGGGGATGGGGATAGGTCAGAGCCCTAGAAAGAGATAGTTGCGTCAATAAGTGGTCAGAACGCGAGAGGGTCACGTGGTTCATGTAGCCGCCGAATAGTTCCAAACGAAGCTTGGCGGGTCATTTAAATTAACTGCTTAGCCGCGATTTCTGGTAACTACTAACCAATATTTTCAGATTTTTACATTTATATGTAGATATATTCTAACGTGACACATATTCTATGCGCACTGTTTGGAACTATCCGGGGCTCCCACGATCCGCCATTGCTGTGGCCCATTGACGTCTACGGAGTTGACGTAACTCTCTCTTTCTAGGGCTCTGGGATAGGTGAGCCCCGATGACCGAGATCACACACCCATGACATTAACTTAATCGGCCAGAGATTGATTTGCTTCTGTCTTGCAATCATGTAGAATCTGGGCTTCATATTTAACTTAAGTCTGCTTTCTGAAAAACAAAACAAAAAAAAACAAAAACAAAGCAGAGACTAGAGATTTTGAAATACAAAAAATGCTCTCACTACTGCTGCTGCTGCTGGAGATGCTTTGTGGGCATTATAAGCATTTATCAAATCATAAAAAAACACGTCGATATTTTACTAAGAATTTAAATATGGCATGATGCAAAGTGCAATAGGTAACTTAAACTAAACATAAATTTAACTTAAACTAAACTAAAATTTAAGCAACTTAAACGTAACTTAAACTTAAACTAAACGTAAACAAATGTAAGTTAAACATAACCTTAATTTAAACTTAACTGAAATTAAACTTAACCTTAACTTGAATTTACACCTGGGGAGGGGGCAATCAGGGAGATTGGGCGCAGGTGCCCAGGAACAATGCATACACACTAACTAGATTTAGTTAAACTTAGCTTAAACTAACTAGAATTTGAATATTGCATGATGTAAAGTGCAATGTAGGTAACTTAGACTTAACTTAAGTTAACCGTAACTTAAACTTAACCCTAACTTAAAGTTAACTTTAACTTAAGTTAACCTACACTTAACCTTAATTTAACCTTAACTTAAACTTAACCCTAACTTAAACTTAACTTAAGTTAAACTTTAAGTTAACTGCACTTGTCAAGTTAACTTGTTAAAAACCAACTATGTTCAGTTAAGTTGGTAAGTTACCTTAACTTGTTAACTTCACTTAACTTAAATTGACTTAACCTAACTTAACTTGTCACGCCGGGAGCAGGAAGAGGACTTAAATGCAGACAGCAGAGACAAATTGGGCTAAAACAAAACTTAAATCAAATAACGATCTTACAGAAGGCTAACACCAGGACGTGGCACATCCAGTGACCAAGAGTCCGTGAGTGTGTTCGTCTCGGTGAGTGGCTCTGGGTGTGTTTACACAGCTATATGATGCCTTCCTGCGGCTGCTCAAGCACCTGCCAGGTCCTCATGAGCCCATCCTCTCCAACTATGCCAAGCTGATCTCATTTCTGAAGAGAGAGAGAGAGAAATACAAAACCAACGGGGACCCGTTTGTTCACAGGGATTTCATTGATGCATTCTCTATTAGAGTCCCTGCACTGAAAGCACCCACCCCAACAACCATTTAAGGTTTCATATTCAGCCTGGAAGTGTGATTTTTTTTTCTTTAAGCAAGTGAGGGTTTTTACTCATATTTCCAGACCAGTTTCACTTGCGTCAGGAACTTTCTACAGAGTACCAAGTTGTTTAGACGGGACAGAAAAAGGCTGATAACTCAGTTTTATCTCACCCCGCTGGCAGATTTTATCACTTATTTTCCAAGAAATAAGAAATGATATAAATAGTGAATATTAACTGAAATGACCTGTAATGGTGTGTTGTTGTTTTCTTGTAATTATTCTTCTAATTCTTGGATACTATTTGTCTGCTTCTCATGCACCACCAACTATACAGGAAACACGTTTATCATTTTATAGTTTACCCCTTTTGCACCATTACACGTCAATAAATTACTGTTTCCACTGCTGGGGTTTTTAAAAGTATACTTTCCTTTCCTCAGAAGAAGAAAAATGCAGAGGTTGGATTCAACGTAGACAACCTGGCTATCAGTGCATTACATTGGGCTCTAGTTTACATGATAAAGTACCCAGAAATACAGGGCAAGTATGCACATGGGGAAAACACACACACACACACAGACTCCAAACAACTAATGAACCCGGTTTAAATATTATCACCATGTTCTTTCACCCATCTGTCCATCCACCTGCCAATCTGATATGTTTATTACTAAATTTAGCCACCTGAGTCTTTTAAAGTATGTTGCTATTGTAACCCGCACTTTGCGTTCGGCCGTCGTCTCCCTACACGCTCTGGGACTCTGCGTTGTGTTTGTTGTAGTATGATGTTTGCGTGGAAAAGGAAGGAGGCGGAGGCTTGGGATCGTGGCTGAGACCTGGACACTTTATTGGCACTCGCTTACACTTCACCTCTCATCAATCAGCTGGCCTCATCATACTCACAGCTTCCGGCAGAAGAAACAAAAAACATTTGATCAACGTAGCCTTTTGCCCGGGACAAGACTTAGGGGTACGGTGTTGCAAAAGGGACAAACATCGCCATTTGCGGCATTCCCAGGGGAACATACAGCGTAACGGTGCCACCCTGTGGCGGATTTACATTACTACCTTACATCTACTCCTTTAATTGATGGCGTCCCAGCCATCAGACCAAACAAAACAAAACAAATAAAACTTATGAGCATAAACATTAAAACAGATCACACTGAAAGTGACGTATTAATACCATGAGTTGCATATGAAATGTAGATGTGTAAATGCAATCAAAGTAAATAAACCATTAATAAAACTTGTTTGTTTTTTTGTTTTTTTTCCGTGGATTATACGTGCCTTGCTACTCTCTCTGCTATGGCCCTCTGCCACAATGTCCAGCCCCTCTCTATCTTCTGCTGTTCCTCTTTTGATCTCACCACCTGTGACTCGTAAGACAGTTTCTTTGGGGGACGTCGAGTTCTCTGTGGGTTCCTCCTCAGGCTGGGGCCATCAAGTGCGTTGGTGTCACTGACATTTATGTCCTCTTCCCCCCCTTGACTCACTTTTTTGGCTTCCTCCCCCATTACCTCCATGCCATCCACCTCCCAGTCCCCCATGTCAGACTCAACTCCTGCACTTGTTGCTGCACCAGCCCGCTCCACCGGAAGAAACATACACTGTGTAAGAAGGTTGCGGTGAACCACTCTCTCTTTTTCACCATCCTCTGTTCGGACCACATACACAGGTATACTGGGTTGTTTCTTCACCACAATGTATGGGCGTGACTCCCATCTGTCTCCCAGTTTCTGCCGTCCCTCCACATGACATATTTTGACCAAGACTCTGTCCCCTGGGCTGAAACCTTGACTCTTTGCCTTTTGATCATAGTACCTTTTCTGCTGCTCTTTTGCATGTCGCGAGGCCTGGTTAGCCTGAGTATAAGCTTCCGACAGACAGTCATGCAGGGTCTGGACATATTCACTATACTCACATGGCTCTTTGGTGGTAGAAAGCCCAAAAATCAGGTTGACTGGGAGTCGTGGATGTCTACCAAACATTAGGTAATACAGTGTGTACCCAGTAGAGTCATGTTTGGTGCAGTTATACGCATGTGTCATTGCATCCACATACTCATGCCAGCGGGGTTTCAGGTGAGGCTCTAGTGTCCCCAGCATGTCCATGAGAGTCCGGTTGAACCTTTCGGTGGTGCCGTTACCCTGGGGGTGATAGGGGGTTGTGTGTGTCTTAGTGACACCAGTACACTTACACAGCTCTTTCACCACAGCACTTTCAAAATTACGCCCCTGGTCTGCATGTAGTTTTGCTGGGAATCCAAACCGACAGAAAAAGTTCTTCCACAGTACCTTCACCACTGTACAGGCTTTTTGGTCTTTAGTGGGATAGGCCTGGGCGTACCGGGAGAAGTGGTCAGTGACAATAAGCACATTTTCTATGCCTCCCTTTGATTTCTCCAGAGTCAGAAAGTCTACACACACAAGTTCCATAGGAGCGCTGCTGTGAATACTGACCAGGGGAGCCCTGAGGCCTGCAGTTGGAGTCTTTCTGAGGCAGCACCTTTCACACTGCTCACACCAAGCCTTGATTTCCTGGAACATCTTAGGCCAGTAAAATCTCTCCCTTATCATCTGCAGCGTTCTCTCAAACCCTAAATGCCCTGAGTCATCATGAAGTGCAGTCTTGACGGATGTGTGAAATCTCTCTGGTAGTACCAGCTGCTCTACTACTCCCCTTTGACAGTCTTGGACCTGACGATACATTATTCCATCCCTTACTAATAACCTCCGCCACTCTTTTAAGAGAAGGCAAACCTGCCTGCCACCACCAATCCTCTCGCTGCGGCTCGGTTTTTGGTTCACACTTTTAAAGTGCAAAACGGGACCGATTACAGCATCCTCTTTTTGCCCTGCACGAATCTCCTGTTTTGTCAATGCAGGTAGAGAGTCCATCCCCACATCTTGATAGGATTCACCGAGCATGTGTGACAGAGGTTCTTGATGCTCAGGTCCCTCTGAAGCGGAGCTTTCCAGTTGTTGGGGAGATTGTTCCTCTACACACCTTTGTACTTTGGCTGATACAAGCTGAGGGCAGGTTTGCAGGACTTGGGTGACCTCCTGGTTAGACAGCCGGGAGAGGGCATCAGCGTTCGCATTATTCTGTCCCCTTCGATACTGCACATCAAAATCAAATGCTGACAGCCGAGACACCCACCGCTGACCTGTAGCATCCAATTTTGCAGACGACATGACATACTTGAGGGGGTTATTGTCTGTCTGGACTGAGAACTTGCGCCCATATAGATGGTCATAGAACTTGTCGGTCACTGCCCATTTCAGAGCGATGAACTCTAGTTTGTGTGCAGGATACCTCGTCTCTGCTGGGCTCAAGCCTCTGCTGCCATAAGCGACGACTCTCTCGACTCCGTCCTGAACTTGGGCTAATACAGCACCAAGCCCCTCCCCCGAGGCGTCAGTCTGGAGCAGAAAGGGTAGGCTGTAGTCTGGATAGCCTAACACTGGAGCAGTTGTCAATCTTTCTCTCAGTGACTGAAAAGCCTCCTCACACTCATCAGTCCAGACAAAGGGCGGGTCAGGCACTAACCTCTTCTTCCCCCCTCTCCGTTTCTTTCTAGGGTCACCAGCGGTAAGGCGGTACAGGGGCGCGGCTAAGGTGGAGTAACTGCACACAAACCGCCTGTAATATCCGGTGAATCCCAGGAACTGAAGCACCTCTTTACGATTCGTGGGCCTCGCCCAGTCCTCGACTCTGCTGATCTTCTCTGGGTCTGTCCTGATGCCCTCCGTAGACACCAGGTGACCCAAGTAGTGCACCTCCTTTCTCACAAGCTGACATTTGGAAGGCTTCAACTTCAAGCCATGCTCCTTCAGTCGATCGAACACCAGCTGCAGCCTCTCCAGATGCTCATCAAAGGTTTTAGAGAATATGATCAGATCATCAAGGTAGATCAGGAGATGGGTGAAGTTCAGATCACCAAAGCAGCAGGTCATGAGTCTCTGGAAGGTGGACGGAGCGTTTTGAAGGCCGAAAGGCATTCTGTTGGCTTCAAACAGCCCCATGGGAGTACTGAATGCTGTTTTGTGTTTGTCCTGCTCCGCCACCTCTACCTGCCAGTATCCAGATGTGAGATCAAGTGTTGAGAAATACTGTGCTTGACCTAGAGCCTCCAGGGCCTCCTCTATTCTGGGCAGTGGAAATGCATCTCTTGTGCTGCAGGCGTTAAGCCTTCAGTAATCGATGCATAATCTTAGTGATCCGTCTTTCTTGGTAACAATCACTACTGGCGAAGCATATGGACTCTTACTAGGCCTGATAACCCCTGCTGTTTCCATTTCTGTCAGCAACTTCCTCACATCCTGCCACTGTGAAGGGGGAATCTTGCGGTACGGGAGTCGAAAGGGCTTTGAGTCGACCAGGGGGATTTCGTGCTGCACTGTTTTTGTGTGGCCGTAGTCCATTGAGTGCTGTGAGAACACCCCCATATTCCTCTCCACAAGCTCTTTTAGGAGGGCGTGCTGGTGCTCATTCTCCACTGCTGCTTCACTTATGTCCACCCCACCACTGCTCACAACTTGGTTCAGACACAGGTATGTCTCTTTGTTCCCCTCATTTTGATGACAACCCTGTTCCGTGGCTGAAAAATCCACAACACTGTCCACCAGGAAGGCGCTGGCCAGCTGTGTGTGTGGTTTGATTGTGACAGTTTGTTGGGACAGGTTCATCACTCTGACAGGAGCACAGCCTTTCTTCACATCTGCAAGAACTTTGGCGACCATAAGGTCCTGGGGAAGCCGAATGGAGGCGTGGCCTTCAATTAGCGCTGTGTATGTCTTTCTTTGTGGGCCAGCTTTGATTTTGCACATTAAGTCCATCTCTTTCCCTCCCGGGATGTGTATTTTACGGCCAGTGTACACAGCAGGGCCCACCATGTCGTCTGCTCCTGTATATTCAGTGTCGCCAGTTTCCAGTAAAGCTGTGTACCACTCTGGATGGCTTTCCTTCACCCGCTGAAGATATTGCTCCCCATAGGTTGCTTGGAGGTGCCTCCTGGCGGCACGGATGACATTAGTCCCCACAAGCAGTGGGACGGAGGAGCGATACTCGGAGTCAGGGGCAACAAAAGCCAGCACACTCTGGAACTCTTTCCCCAGCACTTTCAACTTATGCGCAGGACACCAGAGTAAGGCACATCCTGACCTGCTGCACCTGCAATGGGTATTTTAGAGGGCCGTAGTTTCTGTCCATGGAGGTCAGGGTGGTTGCACCAGTATCCGTGAGTAATACTGGTTACCTGAGAGCCGGAATCGATAAGAGCCCTGCACTTTAATCCATTGACTTCCACCTCACCCTCATTCCTGGGACCCACAATAGGAATGTCCTCTACTCCATCATCAGTATCGCTCACCTGCAGTGGGGGGTCTTGCTGTTTGCCCATGGTTGCCCCAGTTACCACAGGCTCTAGGCGTTTAAATGCTGCGTTGAGTGGGGCGTGGTGCTCTCCGCGGAGGTCGCAGGCTGGGGTCGGTGAGTCCAGGGCGGACTGGGATCTGGGAGCACCGCTCGACATACTCGGGCTATATGCCCTTGCTTCCCACACCGGTAGCAAACAACACTGGAGCCCTGAGTAACTGTTCTGGGAGATGGTTGGGGCCTTAGTGGGGGTGCAGGGGCTGGTGCAGGGGTAGGTGCAGCAATTCTCAACTCAAGGTGAGCCAACTTGGTCATCTGTTCTTCTTGGCTAAGAGCTAATTTCTTGACCATATCTTTAAGCTCTGTCCACTCTGAAGTGTGTTTTGACCTCTCTGACCTCATATTGGTATCACATTCTGATGTGACCTGCACCTGGGTGAGCGCTTTCTTTGTCTTGTGTTGTGACTGGAACTTCTGAGTCTCTTTTGCAAGGTCTCTAAGCTCTGCTTGCAGCTCCCGGAAACTCAAAAGCCTGGGCTTCATTGGTGCGATCCTTTCATACACCATCTCATCCATAAGCCCTCTTAGAAACTGTCGAGTGAGTTTACTATCACGATCAGGAAATTGCCTGCCCCCTCTCTGACTTTCCTCTACCACTCTCAGTGTTGCCTCCAGAGCAATAGCATAAGAGCAGGCAGACTCTCCGGACCTCTGGCTGCGCTCATAGAAGTCGGCTAGTGGATCAAGTGAGCCTTGTGTGTCGCTGTATTCAGCCCTGAGCTCCTCATACGCCTTCTCTGGAGTCTGGTCGTGGGGGGGGGGGTAGGTTCAGGACTAGCTTCCTGGCCTCACCGCTCAGGTGTCGCACAACAGTCGAAAAGCGGAGGTGTGTGGGGAGCTCGGTTGCCTCCAGAAGGTACTGCATATCACGAACCCAGTCTTCTACAAGTATTTTGCTGTCTGGATTGCCAGTGAAGATTTGGACATTTTTTACCTGATGAGTTTGCATGAACCCACCATATGCAGCTGGTGGAAGGGTTGTGTTGGCTGCGGCTCTGACGGCAGCATTCATTGGGGGCTCATACGGACGTGGGTGCATGTGCGGGGTGGTGGATGGATGTGGTGGAGGGTGTTGTGGGAGTGTGTTGTGGTACATGACAGCTCAAGGGTCTGAGGCAGGGGCTGTGTGGTTCGGGGCTACATGTTGCACTGCTAGTGGGGTGGTCACCTCTTGGGGGTAGAGGGCAGCAGGCTGTGACATATGCAGCTGGGGGATTGATCCATGCTGCAAACTTTGAAGGGTCTGGCCAGTAGAAGAGGGGTAGCTCATAATGTTCATCATTGGTGGCATTTGAAAGCTTGGCATGAGGGCCTGGGGCACAGGGGGATTATATGCAGGACCAGTGTAGACCTGGGGTTTAGGCTCGGCAGCAGGGCTTTGGTAAGGAGGGGTGTCTGGGTGAGTCATGCTCGGCCGCTGTACAGTTTGCATTTCCGTGGCGGTGGGGCACGAGAGGCTGTGAATGGGCAAAGGGTGTGTGTGCTGGTTCGCACTGGCTTGGGCCAGGGGATTAGGTTCCACTAATATCTGTACAGCTGGAAGGGATGCACTGGGCAGGCTGTAGTCTGGCCTGCTGTTTCGGTGGATTGGTTTGGCAGCTGGGCTGCTGTCAAAAAATAGTGAGGGTGCTTGCATTGGAGCTCTAGAGGCTGGCAAGGTGGGTGCATGAGCTGGAGTGGAGTAGTGAATAGGGTAAGGTGACAGTATTGGGGGTGGTGGAGTGAGTGGTGCACTTAGTCCTGGGTATGGGGGCTGCTGACTGCTGTGGTGGTCTTGAGGGAGGATCAGCTGTTGGGTGGTGGTGGGGCTAGTGAAGTAAACTGCTCAAAAAAATAAAGGGAACACCTAAAAACACAATATAGACCTCGATGAATGAAATATTTCAGCTGAAAATCTTTATTTATTAGACAGAGGAATGTGTTTAGAGCAAAACAACCTAAGAATGATCAATGGAAATCAAAATCATTAGCCCATTAAGGTCTGGATTCAGAATCATACTCAAAATCAAAGTGGAAAATGAGAACATAGGCTGATCCAACTTCTGTGGAAATTCTTCAAGACGATTCAAAATGAGGCTCAGTAGTGTGTGTGGCCTCCACGTGCCTGTATGCACTCCCTACAACGTCTGGGCATGCTCCTGATGAGACGACGGATGGTCTCCTGAGGGATCTCCTCCCAGACCTGGATCAGGGCATCGGTCAACTCCTGGACAGTCTGTGGTGCCACATCGCGTTGGCGGATGGTACGAGACATGATGTCCCAGAGGTGCTCGATTGGATTCAGGTCTGGGGAACGTGCAGGCCAGTCCATAGCATCAATGCCCTCGACATACAGGAACTGCTGACACACTCTGGCCACATGAGGACGAGCATTGTCATGAATGAGCAGGAACCCAGGGCCCACTGCACCAGCATATGGTCTGACAATGGGTCTGAGGATCTCATCCCGGTACATAATGGCAGTCATGGTACCTCTGGCTAGCACGTAGAGGTCTGTGCGGCCCTCCAAGGATATGCCTCCCCAGACCATCACTGACCCACCGCCAAACCGGTCATGCTGGAGGATGTTGCAGGCAGCAGAACGTTCTCCACAGCGTCTCCAGACTCTCTCACGTCTGTCACATGTGTTCAGTGTGAACCTGCTCTCATCTGTGAAGAGCACAGGGCGCCAATGGCGAATCTGCCAACCAAGATGTTCTCTGGCAAAGGTCAATTGGGCTGCACGGTGTTGGGCTGTGAGCACAGGCCCCAATTGTGGACGTCGGGCCCTCATACCATCCTCATGCATTCTGTTTCTCACTGTTTGAGCAGAAACCTGCACATTAGTGGCCTGTTGAAGGTCGTTTTGTAGGGCTCCGGCAGTGCTCCTCCTGTTCCTCCTTGCACAAAGGACCAGATAGCAGTCCTGCTGCGGGGTTGTTGTCCTCCTGCGGCCCCCTCCACGTCTCCTGGTGTACTGGCCTGTCTCCTGGTACCTCCTCCATGCTCTGGACACTGTGCTGGGAGACACATCAAATCTTCTTGCCACGGCACGCATTGATGTGCCATCCTGGATGAGCTGCACTACCTGAGCAACTTCTGTAGGTTGCAGATACCGCCTCATGCCACCTCTAGTGGTGAGGGCACTAGCAAAATGAAAAACTAACCAAAGATCGGCCAGAAAAGATGAGGACAGGCAAATGGTCTGTGGCCACCACCTGCAAATCCATTCCTGTTATAGGGGTTGTCTTGCAAATTGTCTAATTTCCACCTGGTGGAAATTAGACAATTTACCAAAAGGTGAAATTGATTCACAAATCAGTGTTGCTTCCTAACTGGACAGGTTGATATCTCAAAAGTGTGATTGACTTGGAGCTACATTGCATTGCTTATGTGTTCCCTTTATTTTTTTGAGCAGTGTAGTTGTTAAGCTTTGGCCTCACTGATTGCTGTTGATTTGCAGCACTGGTGGTTGTTACGCCCTTGCTTGAAAGGTGGGGTTGTGTCTGGGCTTGAGTGTCACAGTTGTGGCTGGCTGTGGGCATCGGGGGCAGTTGGGAACCCGGTGTGGCAGCAGAGGCACCTTCTTGCTTTGACTGATAATCTGCATAGTCACTGAACATTTTGATATATTTTTTTCTAAATCACTATGACGGGTGTAACTGTTGGTGTCAAAACAGATGCCTATTAATGATTCACTGTGTTCACAGAATAAGTTTAGCTGTGTATGCAAAATCTCCCCTTTTTTTCCAGTAAATATATCAAAAAACAATAATCACTATCAACTCAAAACTCACATTAAACTTGAGTCAAAATCAGATGGTCAATACACAACCCTTAACCAAAACCAAAAAATTATGAATGATATATATCAGCATAATGTTAAACACAGAGTTCCTATAGCAGGATCTCACATAGCACACTTTTACACAACTCAAATAACAGTTAAGTTTATCGAAATATCATAAAAAGTCCTCAAATGGATATAGCAAGCTTTCAACAGTCTGTAAAGGATATTTGAAGAGGTGAGTATCTTGCCAATGCTGCAGCACCGATGACAGTAGTTCAGTCCACCACACTGTCCAGTCACTGAAGGTATAGTCCATGGGCCAGAGCCCAAAATTTCCTATTTCGGTACACTCAAGGTGGCAAAACTTACTTATAATTTTTGAAAGGATCCATGTCTGTAGATGATATTTTGGTATGATAACCATTCCTGAGTGGCAGCTGTATCACAGTTATCAGCTCATGAAGTTAACCACCCCCTAAAGTAAATTGCATTTTAGACGCTGGTGCATATCCTGGTTTAGCCTCATGGTCAGGACATTTTTCAATGTTCTATAATATTGTCTTTGGTATCATTTTAAAGGGGACCTTCTTAGCTTTCATTCAAGCCCTGTTGTGGATATTTCTCACAAATATAGAGGTCACTTGAGCTCTTCAACCCGTCAATAACACACATCTTTCTGCAATGTTCGCCTAAACTATATACTTTCTTTTAGCCCTGTGGCATCTAGGAATATCAGGGACACAAAACACAAAAACTGGAATACTCACGGGACTGTAAAGATTCAGGAAATGTATAATATACCCATACTATTTCATTGTGTGAGGTGATTGTGAACCTTAAATTAGAAGGGCATTATTACTAAGAAACTAACTAGACCAAAGCCAGTTAGTCCATGGGTCAGACCAGATATCGATATCACCCAAGGTGACACAACTTCACTGGTGCCATTTTATTTGGTACACTAACAGAAGTAAAATAATACATGATAACCTTTCCAAATGAGCAGCTATTTCATTTTTCTTTCAGTAAACCTGTTTCTGTGCCTCTCACGATTGTGTATTTGCCCAGATTTTTACAAATATAGCATTTCAACACCCCTGGTACTGATTAGCCTAGCTTAAACTCTGGGACAGTTCTTAGTTGGCCAACAACCAAGGATAACCAGTACTGTGTACTTCCATTCATTGTGCTAAGCTAGGCTAACGTGCAGCCAGATAGCTTTCTACTAGACACATATAGAGGAAACTGGTATCTATCTTCTTATCTCACTCTGGAGAAGATTGTAAGCTAATTTCCCATAATGTTAGCATGTTCTTTTAATGTATATGTTAATATGATTAGTTAAAGTAGCTACGAGGAACTTTCATCTTGTGTTGATTTTAGCGGCCTCATGTGGACAAAATACGGCTATTGCATAGCAACTAGGTAATGTATCTATTTGTGGCTATGTAAGATAAATAATGGTAATATGACGCTGGTGAAGCAAAGTAAACTTTGTTTTAGTAGTGTTCATACACCTAAGTTACATGTATTTGTTTGTATGTGGCAGGTGAAAACTGACTGAATATGGCCACTGGTGAACAAGCAAGTTTTTACCCAATACCAAAGCGCCCACGGGTGGAGTGCATTATCCACTGTTCTGATGATACAGATAAGCTGGTTTCACTACAAAGTGTCGACTCATGGAGAACTCTGCTCAGGGCAGCTCAGATACGAAATCATGCACCAGTTTTGAAACTGGCAAAAGACATTCCTGAGGGACAGATTCCAGCAATCTACTACCACAGAAAGTGTCGCAGTATCTTCACTATGAAGCAAATTCTTGATGGCCTCCTTGCAAAAGAAAAGAAAAGTTGTGTCTCTGCTGAAGAGAAACAATCTAAGAGAGTAGCTCGACATGCTCCAAGTACATCTAGGACTTATGATGCAGAGTGCATATTTTGTCAGAAAAACAGCAAATATTCCAAGAGACAGAATACGAGAGAAGTACTGGTGCAGTGTCGAGAACTGCGAGCTGATGCAAAGATCAGGAGTGCAGCCACAAAGAAAAGGGACAGCAGAATCCTTGCCATTGTGAGTAGAGACCTTGTAGCAGCTGAAGGGCACTACCACAGGTCATGCTATAAACTTTACACCAAAGAAGAGGTTTCCAAAGGAGAGGTTGCCAGCAATGAAGATGATGATGCTGCAGCCCAGTATGAAGCTGCTGTGAATAAGGCATACAATGAGCTGTTCCTCTTCATCAGGATGGAGCTTTTTGGCAATCCTCAAGTGATGACAATGACTGATCTCTCTTCTAGACTGGTAGCTTCAATGAACTCCCAAGGCATTGCCCAAGTCAAGGAATCAACCAAGAAGCACATAAGGCGAAACCTTGAGAGTGAGTTTGCTGGAGCCTTGCAGATATTCCCTGATGAGAAAGGAAAATTCCTCCTCTATCCCGATAACTTGTCCATGAGGGAACTTGCCAAAGAAAATCAGTCTCTCAAAAGGGAGCTGCAGACCCTGAAAAGTGTCAGTGCAAAAGATGTTATAGCCAAAGCAGCCATCAAATTGAGAGCAGACATTAAAAGTCAAGATGTTCCTCAAACCTGGCCGCCTGAAGTCAAACCAGAAGCAGAATGTCCTACCATTCCAGAGTCGCTCATTATCTTCCTGTACTCTCTACTCACAGGCTCAAATGATCCTGATCATGCATCCCAGAGAGTGCAGTGCCTTCTGCAGTCATTTGGCCATGACATAGTATATGCAGTGACATGTGGAAATACCAAGCCTTCCAAGCACATTGTTCTGCCATTCAGTGTCAAATCGTTGACAGGAAATGTAGAGTTGATAAACATCCTCAACCGACTTGGTCACAGTGTGTCCTATTCACAGATGGAAGAGATCAACACTGCCCTGTGTCTCCAGAAACTCTCATCATCAGGGAGTGGCATTGCCTTTCCAGCTAACATCCATCCTGGCATATTCACAACTTTAGCCTGGGACAATATCGACCGTCTTGAAGAAACTGTCAGTGGTGAGGGAACATCTCACAGAGTCCATGGGATTGCTGTGAGAGCAAAGCCAGTCAACCCACTTCCTGTCCAACCCATGCCCACTGTTCCCAAAACAAAGAAGAGAAGCATTGATGGACCCCCACCAATGTTACCAACTTACAATGCTGGACAACGGGTAGGGCCACCACAAAGCAAAAAGTCAGATGCCGATACTGCAGCCAATACTAAGCTTGCCAGAGAGAAAAACTTTCTTTGGGTCCTAGCACGCATGTCACAACAAGAAGAACAGTCAGTCAGCAGCTGGACAGGCTTCAACATCCTGACTCGAGGAGAGATGACGGTCATCCCCGACAATATAGGCTATCTGCCTACCATCAATGCTTCAGCGACACAAATGTCTACTGTCAACGAGGTGCTTAACCAGTCACTGAGCATCATGCAGTGCTTAGGCCTGAGGAAGATTGTCTGTGTCTTTGACCAAGCCCTGTATGCGAAGGCTGTCGAGATCACATGGAAACACCATGACAAGTTCCATGATATCATCGTTAGGCTTGGGGTATTCCACACCATCTGCACACTGCTGGCAATAATAGGAAAGCGTTTCCAAGATGCTGGACTCAAAGACCTCTGCATTGAGTCTGGCATGATTGCAGAAGGCTCAATTGCTGGTGTTATGGATGGCCGCAAGTACAACAGGGCAGTGCGACTACACAAGCTCCTGTATGAGGTTCTCATGCGACTGACCTTGAATGGTTTCCTGTCCTGGTTGGAAGAAACTCACAGGAATGACATGGTTCCCCTGAATGAGACACTGAAGACCATTGACAGCCTTGGGAAAGAAGTCTCACAACATGCTTTGAAGGAGGTCCTCGAGAACAGCTCTTGTACACGCATCATGGATCTATTTGAAGTCTACCGTGAGTTCCTTCGAGGTGGAAACGGCAGCCTCTCGAACTTCTGGATGTCCTATTTTGACATGGTTGAAATCTTGTTGGGGCTCATCCGAGCATCCAGAGAGGGAGACTGGATGCTACACTTGGCTAGCATTCGAGCAACGATCCCATGGTGCTTTGCTTATGAAAGGATGAATTATGCATGCTACCTCCCCTACTACTACGCCCAGATGTCTGAGCTGCCCATCACAAACCCAGATGTGTACACAGAATTCATGGAAGGAGGCTTCTCAGTCCAACTGGGCTCCACCAATCCCTTTGGCCGAATCCCTGTTGACCAAGCTATAGAAGAAACGGTGAACAAAGACACCCAAACAGCTGGAGGGACAAAGGGATTCAGCTTGAAGCCAGGAGCTGTGACCAAATATTATCTCACAGCTGAGTATAGAAGCATGTACCTCAGACAGCTGAGAGACCTGACAGGTCAAGGCAGGTGCAAATGGTCTCATCCAGATCTACAGAGTCCAAGGATCAAGAGAGATGAAGCAGATGTCCAGTCTCTCATGGACCTTATGGAGAATAACTGGCTCAATCCTATGTCCCCTGATGAGATTGATTTGGTTAGCCTCTCCACTGGCAACATGGCTCCACCTGATGTGACCATAGATCTCTTGAGAGCTCTTGAGAAAGGAGAAGAGGCCTACCAAGCATTCCAGCAAACAAGGTTAGATGCAGACCCACCACCTGTGAAATTCCACGACAAGATGACCAAGCAAAGTCTGAAAACATTCTCCAATGTCAGCACAAAACAAGCTCATGGAAAGAAAGCACAGGATGTGGTTCTGAAGGCAGATAGAAACCTTTTCAGTCACATGATCCTGGTGGCTGAAAGCAGGAAGGTGAATCTGAAGGATGTCCTTGCCTACCCATTGGGCCCACTACCATGGGCACTGGCAAATGCTGATGGGTCCTTACGAAAAACAAACAAGGCTGCACTTGCCAGAGAGCTTGAAAAGAATGTATCTCCTGCAGAAGACATCCCAATCCCATCTACTTCCATCATTGATGGGATGAGCCTGGTCCAAAAAATGAATGGCAACAACAAAACCTTTGCACAGGTGGCAGAGTCAGCCTTGACCCAGGTCCTCCATGAGGGAGCACAGAGTGGGAGGATTGATGTTGTTTTTGATGTCTATCACCAGACTTCGATCAAAGATGCTGAACGACTGAACCGGGGTGGAGACATCACTCTCCAGTACAAGAATCTTGCAGGGGGACACCACGTCCAGCAGTGGAGAAAATTTCTGTGCAGTTCCTCCAACAAGACCAGTCTCATCAAGCTTCTGGTGGAAGAGTGGAAACTCCCACGATACAGAGCTATGCTGCATGGCAAGGTGTTGTACATGACCTGTGAGGAAACCTGCTACAAGTTGACAGAAGATGGGTGTGAGGAAGCAGCAGAACTGCACTCCACACATGAAGAAGCTGACACCCGTCTGCTCCTGCATGCATTGCATGCAGCAAATGCGGGCTCAAAGTCAGTTATCATCACAGCTGAGGACACTGATGTCATGGTGCTTTGTCTTGGCTTCCAGAAGGACATCACTTGTCCCATCTACCAGAAGTGTGGGACTCAGAACCGCACACGGTTTGTCGACATCACCAAACTGGCAAGTTCACTTGGAGACAGCATCTGTGACAGCCTAATTGGCTTACATGCCTTCACAGGCTGCGACACTGTCAGTGCATTCGCTGGTCGAGGGAAGCTGAATGCCCTGAAGATAGTGAGAAAGCACACTTCCTGCCAAGAGACTTTTAGTCAACTGGGACAGACATGGAATGTGAGTGATGAGCTGTTCCAGAAAATTGAGCAGTTCACCTGTCGGATGTATGTTGCTAATAGCAGCACTGCTGAGGTGAACAAACTGCGTTACCAGCTCTTCTGCACCAAAAGGGGAGAGGTTGAGTCCAGCCAGCTGCCACCATGTAGAGACTGTCTCTTTATGCATGTTCAACGAGCCAACTATCAGGGAGCAATATGGAAGTGCTGTCTGCAGGCTAACCCTGTGGTGCCAAGCCCTACTGAGTATGGACGGACAGACGATGAAGGCAAGCTGGCCATTTACTGGATGCGCTCCCCACCTGCACCAGATGTGGTCTTGGAAATGCTAACATGCAAGTGTGTGCATTCATGCAAAATGCCAAGCTGCATGTGCCTGTCAAATGGACTTCCATGCACAGACATGTGCAGGTTACAGACCTGCAGTAACCAAAAACAGCAGGATGGTCCACAACTGGACTTTGAACTTGGGGAGTCAGATGATGAGAGAAACGAGCAGTTTGATGAATGACAGTGTGATGATTCTGATGGTATTACTGTGGTAGTAGTCTATTGATGCACAGGATGTTGATTCTGGACTTGGTTACCCAGAGCTTGATAACAATAATGTAACCATATTCACATATACCCATTACCCTACCCATTACCATTACATATACCCACTAATGATATGGGATTACATGTATCATTGACTAAGTATATGTAAATGTCAATGTTGTTTAAAATATTAAAATAGTTCATTACCTCACTATGGTATTCATTTTTATCATGTATTTTGATTGTGTATTTAAACAAATGTATAGAGACCAGTTTGTGACCTAACTGGCTTTGGTCTAGTTCTCATTTAAGGCTCACAATCACCTCACACAATGAAATAGTATGGGTATATTATACATTTCCTGAATCTTTACAGTCCTTTGAGTATTCCAGTTTTTGTGTTTTGTGTCCCTGATATTCCTAGATGCCACAGGGCTAAAAGAAAGTATATAGTTTAGGCGAAAATTGCAGAAAGATGTGTGTTATTGACGGGTTGAAGAGCTCAAGTGACCTCTATATTTGTGAGAAATATCCACAACAGGGCTTGAATGAAAGCTAAGAAGGTCCCCTTTAAAATGATACCAAAGACAATATTATAGAACATTGAAAAATGTCCTGACCATGAGGCTAAACCAGGATATGCACCAGCGTCTAAAATGCAATTTAGTTTAGCGGTTGGTTAACTTCATGAGCTGATAACTGTGATACAGCTGCCACTCAGGAATGGTTATCATACCAAAATATCATCTACAGACATGGATCCTTTCAAAAATTATAAGTAAGTTTTGCCACCTTGAGTGTACCGAAATATCGTCTGGCCCATGGACTAGTAGCGCAGTTCAATGCAGCAGCAAAGGCGAGGACGCGAGTCTCTGTATCTCCTTGGATCTCGAAGCACCACGATCCGGGTCACGGCACCATGATGTAACCCGCACTTTGCGTTCGGCCGTCGTCTCCCTACACGCCCTGGGACTCTGCGTTGTGTTTGTTGTAGTATGATGTTTGCGTGGAAAAGGAAGGAGGCGGAGGCTTGGGATCATGGCTGAGACCTGGACACTTTATTGGCACTCGCTTACACTTCACCTCTCATCAATCAGCTGGCCTCATCATACTCACAGCTTCCGGCAGAAGAAACAAAAAACATTTGATCAACGTAGCCTTTTGCCCGGGACAAGACTTAGGGGTACGGTGTTGCAAAAGGGACAAACATCGCCATTTGCGGCATTCCCAGGGGAACATACAGCGTAACGGTGCCACCCTGTGGCGGATTTACATTACTACCTTACACTATCGCCACAGAGAGGGTACAGGAAGAGATAGAGAGTGATATGCAGGCAGCCGTGCCTGGCTGACGGAGCCGACATACCCAGAGGCGACCATCCACGAGGCCCAGAGGATGGGTGACCTGCTCCTTCTGAATGTCCCGGGTTTTGCAATAGAGACAATACCGTAGGGGTTATTTTATCCCTAAGGTACATGATTTTTTTTCATTTCTGTCTCCAGAGTATAAAAATTCTGAATGCTGTTACTGTATATTAGATGTGAAATCAGATATGTTAGCACTGACATTGTGATTATAGGTTCTCCACAAGTCAGCCATAAATTGAATTGATAATTTAGTGCTGTGCCACTTTCTGGCACAGTGCTAAACCGGTTTGAATTCTACTTAAAGGACAGGGACTACTTTGTGTCTATTGGTAATTACAAATCTGAGCGGATAAAAATGACCTGTGGAGTTCCCCAAGGCTTCATTCTGGGCCACTTCTGTTTAACATCTATAGGCTCCCACTAGTTCAGATGATGGAAAACAACAAAATATGTTACCATAATTATGCAGATAACACACAGATTTACATAACCATATCACTAGGGGACTATAATACCATTCAAGCACTGAGTAAGTGCATTGAACAAATCAATGATTGGATGTCTCAGAGTTTTTGTCCATTAAACAAAGATAAACTGAAGTCATTGTCTTTGGAGCCAAGTTAGAATGATTAAAAGACCCAGTTTCCCAGTCGGTCTAGTAGTTTATATTGTGGTCATCTGTGTCAAATGCAGCACTGAGATCCAATAATACAGGACTGAGATTCTGCCACTTTCTGTGTTTATGGAGATGTCATTAAAGACCTTAAAAAGATCAGTCTCAGTGCTGTTGTGTGGTCAAAATCCTGACTGGAAGACATCAAAACAGTTTAGTGCCAAGAAGTTGTTCAGCTGCTGGAAATGGGTTCCTCAAAGTTGTGAAGATTACCTTTCATCAAGAGAATAGAGCGATGGAGACATATGCTTATTTTGATGATGGCTCAGAGCGCACCATCTTGCTCTTCAATGCCGCACAGCACCTGGGACTGCAAGGAACAGCTGAAGCCCTGACACTGCAGATGGTACACCAAGACATTAAGTGCATGGAGCCTCTGTCTCCTTCTCTACATCTCCTGCTAATAAGCCGCATAAAAAAATTCACATCCAAAATGCCTTCACCGCCAACTACTTCAGGGCACTTGGACAAGGAATTGTAAAGTAATGATAAGACTGAATGGGAAACCAGAAGAGGCCAAAGTTATAGCCATCAGAGAGATTAAAGATCTTGAATATAAATGAATATTATGGTAGATAGGTGGAATAATGGGGAAATATCACACATTTATTTTAGCTGTGTTGTAAGGGGCAATGTTATTTGTGAGTGACAAATCTGGTATAAGAAAATGGATGAATACACAGATTTTAAGTCTTTTGACTTTAGTGTTCACAACCTTTACAAGTTAGAACATGACATTGATCCTGAGACCCACTTCTACCAGAACATTAACATTAATTGTGAATATTATTCTGTCACTCGGGATTGCTACATCGATCACTACTGGTCTTCTGTTCCTTGTTGACCACTACAATGTCTGCTTGGTTAGCCGGCATCTGCTTGTCAGTCTGGAAATGAAGTCCAACAGGATCTTAGCTCTGCCATTCTCAACCACCTTTGGTGGTTTCTCTCATTTGGACTTTGGGAATTCCAGTCTGTATTGACGTTCCTGTACATTATATACATACATACCTAAGTCAGGTCAGCCTTTGCTGCTACTATTATGACAGTAGATGGTACTATCTGCATCTGTTTCTACCGCCTTGTAGATTTGCCTCTTTAGGCAAAGGCTAGGAGAAGGTAACTCCGAATTCAAACCCAAGAAGGCGCTGACAGCAGGGCGTTCGATGTTATTTGCGGCAGAAGAGCCCAATAGATGACATGCAGAGGAACCACTCTGTTGGTCAATGGATGGCACCACTTGACAAGTAAGCTGTCACTACGGGGCAACCTCTTTACCTACTGAGCCTGTTGCACTACGGTGTACCGCTCAGGAATGGGTTTTGAGGTCCAGAGAGACTGTTTGGCTGGGGCACGACACCGACTGTCTTAACTACTGTGCAAGGCGTGATGTGAGGAGAGCTCGAAGGGAAAAGCACTTGCGAGGAGAGTTTGTTTACAAAGTCCTATAGTGACAGAATACACGTGACGGTAGCAGGCTTAAGGAGCTGGAAGCTACTAGCAGGACCTCTGCACATAGGCGATTCATATGTGATGGTTGCAACTCTGTTGAAAGCTGGGCAACAACAGGGTCGAGGCAGCTATGTGAGTGTCCGGGCAGCCCTTTTCAGGGAAAGCACTGCCCGCCCTGTAAGGGGAAGCCCATAGAAAAGGTGTGGTAAAAAAGCTTCCTCAGAAACTACCTGGCTGGTTCGCCACGGCCAGCGGGTCTTCACTTCAGCAGTCGAAAATGCAAGAAAGTGAAACTGACTGTTGCTGCATGAAACGTTCGGACCACGTTGGACAACCACACCAGACCTGACAGAAGAACTGCATTGAATGCTAAGGAGCTAGAAAGATACTGCATTGACATTGCTGCTCTCCAAGAAACAAGGATTCAAGGCCAAAGACAAATACAAGAGAGCAACTACACCTTCTTCTGGATTAGAAAGGCCAGTGGAAGGAGAGATGCTGAAGTGGCCTTTACCATTACCAACAGAATTGCGTCCAGATTGCCCACTCTACCATTAAGAACCCTGAGAGGATTATGAGTCTCCGAGTCCCTGTGGGGGGAGAACACTTCTCATCACTCATCAATGTGTATGCTCCAACCATGGCATATCCCGATGAAGACAAGGAATCTTTCGACCAGAAATTGGCTGAACTAGTCGACAGTGTACCAAGTACAGACAAGCTTCTCATTTTAAGAGACTTCAATGCAAGGATGGGCAAGGACCATTTAACCTATGAGGGTGTCATCGGAAAGTTTGACAAGGGCAATAAGAATACCAATGGCGACCTTATGTTGAATTTTTGTACTGAGCGCGACCTGTGTATCACAAACACCTTCTTCTCTCAGCCTGAAAAGAACTACTTCACCTGGATGCATCCAAGATCAAAGCATTTCCATTTGTTAGACTACGTTGTGACTCGCAGGGCAGTCTTGACAGAAGTACTCTCAGCAAAGGTGATGCGTGGAGGGGAAGGCTCAACTGATCACTACCTGCTCCGAACACCGTTGCGAATGAAACTAAAGATGAAGTCACGAAAAGCACCTCGTGAAGCACCGAAGAAACTGAACGCCAACAAGCTAGCAAGCACAGAACATCAAATGAGATTAGCTGCAGCAATCACATCTGCTCTTCAAGATGAAGAAAGGGTTGCAACAGGCGCAAGTAACGTTGAAAAGAAAATTATTCTAAATTCTTAAGCGCTTATACCTTTTAGTTGGTAAACAGTGATCGCGTGATTTAGTATGCGCTCGCATTTTGGCTGCAAAAATGGCGCAAAAGTTGCTTAATCCGAAAGATCGCGAATGCTACCGCAATAGATTAACTTTAAGTGATGGCACCCGATTTCCCGATCCATATTCAATAAGGGAATGGACGGATGACGTGACAAAATGGCCAGCTATCGAGTGGCTGGATATTTATACATACCTTACTGAAAAACCTAGTGTTTACACCAAGGATAAACTGCGTGCATGCAAGTCACTGGACGCATACAACTATGTTGTCTGCGGACATGTCCAGGGTGTAAAGTACTGCGATCTTAGTAACGGTTTCTACGTCCTGAAATCTGAGGTGCTACCAAGCCAACGACAAGGACACAAGACCGTAATGTACCAAGCGTGGGTAATTGTTAACAAAACCAGCAACTTCATCTTGACGGGGAATTGCATGTGCATGGCAGGGTAAGTAGACCTAATCATAAAGTGGAAGTTAGCAATTAATGCAAACGGGTGCATAGTTTGTTTGTAGCCACTAGCCAGCAAGTTAGCAAGACACTAGGACTCTTAACAGTTATACCTTCTACACGCTGCGATTGTCATGATCTGCAACCTCTCAAATATTTTTCAAAAAATTGTAGCACAATCTGGGCTTTTTAACAGATAACGGCATCTACTGCCTCCCAAACGTTCGGCGGTTCACAGTTCAGTGTCACGGCTTAAGTTTTTATGTTTTGACAAGGGCTGTCCAGCTATAGCTATAGTACATTGCCTGTATATTTTATTATTTGCGACCATACAATTTTATGCTATAACCTCTTATTTATGCTACAATATAACTTCTATTTGTTATGACAGCGACTTGTGTATTTATCTAGACTCGTTTTTGTTACACTGTCTTATGCCATTTTGTTATCTGACATTGCAGGCTAGGGTCATGCTGCAGCCATGCAGCAGCAGTGCTGCTTAAGATTGAGCTCTATGTTAGGATGGGGAGGACAGAGAAGGCATCTTGTACACCAGGAGCATGCATGTGGAAAGATGTGTCCAGGAGGGAGGTCCAGCCAGCGTGTGATGTCTTGAGTTGATGCAGTTGGAGGACAGTAGGGGGAGCTAGAGGACAAGGTAGGATGTAAGTGACTGTAAGAGGGGAGGAGTGTGACGTAGCTTGTTCAAGTAAACAAGCGTATGCTAACAGACGTGTGTCTTCGAGTGGTCCCTTAGCAACACAACACAGCGCCACTGAGGGAAATCAGCTTTCCATCCATCCATTGTCTTAACCACTTATCCTGCTCTCAGGGTTGCGGGGATGCTGGAACCTACTCCAGCAGTTATTGGGCGGCAGGCAGGGAGACACCCTGAACAGGCCGCCAGGCCATCACAGCACCCGCACCCACCCGCGCGCACACACACACACACACACACACACACACACACACACACACACACACACACACACACACACACCCATTCATTCATTCATTCATTCATTCATTCATTCCTAGGGACAATTTAGTACCGCCAAGTCACCTGACTTACATGTCTTTGGACTGTGGGAGGAAATCCATGCGGACACGGGGAGTACATGCAAACTCCACACAGAGGACGACTCGGGATGACCCACCAAGGTTGGACTACCCCGGGGCTCGAACCCAGGACCCTCTTGCTGTGAGGCGACTGCACTAACCACTGCGCCACCGTGCTGCAGGAAATCAGCTTTCAAAAACCAAAAAGGCTAGACAGACAGCTTCAGGCAGATCCAAGAAAAGTCAGGAAGTGCAGTGTCAGAGCCAGAGGCATGTAGTAATAGTTTTGCTATATTAATACCCCAAGTTAAAAGTGTGAACTTGTGTTTTTGGTTTTCTGCATTCAGAGCAGTTACAACAAAAACGCTGACCTGCTCAATTTATGTAGGAGTTTATTGCTGTGGTAAGTAATGTTATTTTTTACTGTTTTTCATCAGAGTTTACAGATGATGACATGCAGGAACTTCGTGTTGTAGTCCCAGATGCTGCCATTCTGACGAGCATGGATAACAGCGACACAGATACAGCATCATCTGACTCAAACACAGATGACATACAGTGCATCCGGAAAGTATTCACACCCCTTCACTTTCCCCACATTTTTTTATGTTACAGCCTTATTCCAAAATGGATTAAATTCCTTTTTTTTCACATCGATCTACCCACAATACTCCATAATGACAAAATGAAAAAGGTTTTGTAGAAATTTTTGCAAATTTATTAAAAATAAAAAACTGAAATATTGCATGTACATAAGTATTCACACCCTTTGCTATGACACTCAAAATTGAGCTCAGGTTCATCCTGTTTCCACTGATCACCCTTGAGATGTTTCTACATCTTGACTGGAGTCCACCTGTAGTAAATTCAATCGATTGGACATGATTTGGAAAGGCACACACCTGTCTATATAAAGTCCCACTGTTGACAGTGCATGTCAGAGCAGAACCAAGCCATGAAGTCGAAGGAATTGTCTGTGGACCTCCGAGACAGGATTGTATTGAGGCACAGATCTGGGGAAGGGCACAAAAAAATTGCTACAGCTTTGAAGGTCCCGAAGAGCACATTGGTCTCCATCATTCGTAAATGGAATAAGTTTGGATCCACCAGGACTCTTCCTAGAGCTGGCCGCCCAGCCAAACTGAGCAATCGGGGGAGAAGGGTCTTGGTCAGGGAGGTGACCAAGAACCCGATGGTCACTCTGACAGAGCTCCAGCGTTCCTCTGTGGAGATGAGAGAACCTTCCAGAAGGACAACCATCTCTGCAGCACTCCACCAATCAGGCCTTTATGGTAGAGTGGCCAGACGGAAGCCTCTGCTCAGTAAAAGGCACATGACAGCCCGCTTGGAGTTTGCCAGAAAGCACTTAAAGGACTCTCAGACCATGAGAAACAAGATTCTCTGGTCTGATGAAACCAAGATTGAACTCTTTGGCCTGAATGCCAAAACGTCACGTCTGGAGGAAACCAGGCACCTCTCATCACCTTGCTAATACCATCCCTACAGTGAAGCATGGTGGTGGCAGCATCATGCTGTGGGGATGTTTTTCAGCAGCAGGAACTGGGAGACTAGTCAGGATCGAGGGAAAGATGAATGGAGCAAAATACAGAGAGATCCTTGATGAAAACCTGCTCCAGAGCGCTCAGGACCTCAGACTGGGGCGAAGGTTTACCTTTCAACACGACAACGACCCTAAGCACACAGCCAAGACAACGAAGGAGTGGCTTCGGGACAAGTCTGTGAATGTCCTTGAGTGGCCCAGCCAGAGCCCCGACTTGAACCCCATTGAACATCTCTGGAAAGACCTGAAAATAGCTGTGCAGCGACGCTCCCCATCTAACCTTACAGAGCTCGAGAGGATCTGCAGAGAAGAATGGAGAAATACCCCAAATATAGGTGTGCCAAGCTTGTAGCTTCATACCCAAGAAGACTTGAGGCTGTAATCACTGCCAAGGGTGCCTCAACCAAGTACTGAGTAAAGGGTGTGAATACTTATGTACATGCAATATTTCAGTTTTTTTATTTTTGATAAATTTGCAAAAATTTCTACAAAACCTTTTTTGCTTTGTCATGATGGGGTATTGTATGAAGATTGATGAGAAAAAAAGGAATTTAATCCATTTTGGAATAAGGCTGTAACATAACAAAATGTGGGGAAAGTGAAGGGGTGTGAATACTTTCCGGATGCACTGTACCTGACTTACTGGAGCCGCCAACAGCTCTCTATGACCCCACACTCAGAGAGCTCCCACCCCAAGAAATCCAGGCAAGGAGTGAAGAGATATTTCATAGATTAAAAACAAAACTGCGACCTGATCAATGTGAGAAGCTAAAAATTACAACACAGCAGCAGTCAAAGTCAAAGGACTGGCATGCACACAGAGCTGGCAGAATCACAAGCTCTACATTCCACCATGTGTGCAGAACTACTGACGAGACGAGCAAGGCAAGCCTGATGAAGATCATGCACTACAGCGAAAAGGAGTTAGATGTCCTATCTGTACTCTGGGGTAAAGAGATGGAGGACACTGCAAGACAGTACTATACTAAAGAAATGACCAAAAACTTAACAATACCTAACGTTCAGTTTAAGCAACACCATTTTAAGTTAACAAAAACAGAATTAACTTACCCGATATAAAATGGGCGCCACATACACGTGCATTTTTAATGATGCCTTCAGTCCAGTCCACTCGTTTTACTGCTTGTAGCCACAATCTTCGCCTCTTTGCATTGAATGGTCTTTTCCCCGATGGAATGCAGTAGAAATTAATACCTTTAGTTTTGCTGTACCTGTTCTGGCAACCCACAACACAACAAGATGACATTTTAAAAATTTAAATATCAATCGATCAAAACTCCACTTGCACTCTGCATTGATTGGAGATGGAGAAGTTGCCTCTTTTGCTGCCAAAATGCGCACGCATACTATGCATGACGTAGGTCATAAAAAGGTCTATAGACCGCTACGCTACCTGGACGCCATATGTATGTTTTACATGTTGGGTCATGTGTTGAGCCCTGTTGAGTTATATTTCTTTTTGGAGTCTTTTGGTGCAGGCTTGGTGACAATGCCAGCATTACTGCAGAGGGATAACCTAGATCAAAAATGATGAGCTTTGGACCTTATGTCAGTTTCCCTGTGAGAAGGTATTGTCACTGTGCTCTCCTCTTCGCCAAACGAACCTATCATTTGAGGGAATATCTGCACAGGGTTGTCGACTACAGGACTTTATTTGAAAAGCCAAGTGTAAATGTAGTGACCTCCTGGTTCATTTGGGTAAGGACAAAAAAGTTCTGGAGAAAATTGCTTGTTAAGTTCATCTGTCACCACATTGTCTATTCTGCCCATTCAGCATCTACTGCACGCCGATCTGAACTGGAAGACCAGAGGAGGTGTAGTGCAGTGACCAGGACACATACCCACATCCGGCTTCCCACCTGTAGACACGGCCAATTGTGTCTGTAGGGACGCCCGACCAAGACTGGAGGTAACGCGGGGATTCGAACTGCCAATCCTTGGGTTGGTAGGCAATGGAATAGACCGCTACGCCACCCGGACACCCCATCTTTAAGAGATTAACATAATATGTAAAATTTTAAAATCCTTGCCTTCATTTTGAAGATTGTATTTTCAAATGTGTTCCCTCACAGCATGGTTGATGCACCTCCCAGGGCTAAATAGCTACACATACTCTACTTTTGGCACGGAGACCTCCTAAACAACCCCACATCAGACACTCCATGTATGATTACAGTGAGAGCTCTCATATACAGAGCAACAGGCATACTATGGTTTGACTTACGTGGAAAAGTGAAATACACGATGACTGAAATACGGAGCCCCTAAAGTCCCAAAAGGTTTTTTTTTTTATCTTGTTCCCACAAGATGATTATCTTGTAGGAACAAGATGATCATCTAGTGGGAACAAGTTAATCTGTATAGTAAAGGCATGATAGGCCTTTGAAGACCACGGGGGTATGTTGTGTTTGTAGCTTTTAAGAGATGTTGATTTCTCAAGTATGTTTGAAACATGGCGGCATTCCTTGCTTTATTTTAACAGGCAATTTGCTAATTTTTTGGTGGGCGAGCTGGTTGAAAATAGCTTACTGCTACTCGCTTGTTTTACCGGACTGTGCACACAAGATAATTTGCTTGTTCCCACAAGAACAAGATACATAACTTGTGTGCACAAGATCCATATCTTGTGTGCACAAGAAAAAATGTCACCTTTCGGGGCTCCATACTGACACGACAGAGCGGATGGGATTAATATATAATGAAGATGAACAAAAGTGTGTCATAACTAATCGTCCTATTTTACTGAAAGACCCCCCTCAACGAAGTAGAAGGGGAAAAAAATTAGCTGTGTGATGACGGGGAGCTCCCATCAGTTCACCAGAGCAGACAGGACCAACGTGTCCTTGGCTGAAGTTATCGCCCTGTTGGTGTTGGCGGAAAGAGGCTGCATTTATTTCACCACTGAGGATGACACACCCAAAGCGGATTCTCTACAGTAAGAGGTGCTGAAAAGGCATCAGCCAAGATCTTTTTAAGAGTTGTTGTATGTGAATGTGGACAGCTTGCGCATGTTTACCCCTAAACTCACTGGGTGGCAGTATTGAGTAACATGAAGCCTGACAAGAACCCTGCAGCAACTGATTTCCCAAACCCCCCCCCCCCCCGCACTGACAGGTGTTCTACCTGATAACATAAATTCATATGTTGGCTCTTACAAAAACAAATTAAACGTCTTGTGCCAAAATAAAACCCTGCACACGCCAGTCAGGAAGCCTGTTAACATAGTACCGCCCAATTAGGCCAATTTTACTTTCTGTGAAAATGGTGCAACTGCTGCGCCCTTACCACCATTAATAAAAAAGTCACATGTCTGTCTTAACAACCAAACAGCTTTCCTTCATCACCAGAAAAGGACAATTGTTGATTAATGTTTATTTGGAGCTTATGGTAAGTCAACAGCAGCCTCGAGCACGCAAGTCGTCTTCGCCCTCTCTCTATCTCTCGGTGCCTCACACTGTACCAGACTCCTTTTGCTAATCCCAGCTGCTCTGATCTGTGACCCGTGAACGGGCTCTTATGTAAGGGGTCGGGTAAGAAAAGCACTGGGTAACAGCCCGTGGTCTCCTACACTAGCTTAGGTAAGCTCATTAAAGGTTACTCGGGGATGTCCAGGCTGACAACGACAGCTGCCATTAAACTTCAGTTTGTTAGAATAACAATTTGAGACATTTGGCTTTGAATGGAGGTGGTGTGGCTCAGAGCTCCCATCTCTAATATTCCTCTGAGTGATGATCTGGTGAGCCAGCTGGGACGTACATACAGATTCTGGTGTGGATCAAACTAACACCGGGAAGTAAAAAAGCAGTGTCACCCACTCATAACTGGTTTCCCACACTCATCAACTGCAACTCCACAGCACCGTTATCAAACGCCTCCCCCCCCATCTGTCCCTTCTTCATTGGAACAATGGTGTCCCTCCTGTCTCGCCACCTGCTGCTGTGCCAGCCAGCTGTGATGCCCTCATAGCTTGAAAACAAAGGAACCAAACATGTACTCGACAGTATGAGACAGACCCTCTAGCCCAAAATGAGCTCGCTAGCAGTTTGCTCAAAGGTTTCCTCCATCTGAACCAAAGCTGTGAGTCACGTCCACTGTTGATGAGGCACACAAACGATTAAGCTGCTGCTGCATTCATGCCACTATAATGGACTGTGTTATCACAGCAAGGGCTCTCTTCTATTTTGCCGCCCTATTTTCTTTATCTGGTTGATGTGTGTGTGTGTGTGCGTGCGTGTGTGTGTGTGTGTGTGTGTGTGTGTGTGTGTGTGTGTGTGTGTGTGTGTGTGTGTGTGTGTGTGTGTGTGTGTGTGTGTGTAAGAGTCCACCCATCTATCTCCCTGTGAGTGTGTTATATTGTCGACAGTGTGTACTCTGATTTGGTAGACAGACTGCCATCTCACAAAACATCTACGCTGACAAATACTTTTGCAACTGGAATGCACATTCAGGATCACACACACACACACACACACACACACACACACACACACACACACACACACACACACACATACACACAAAAAAGAAAAAACGACATCAAGGTGAATAAATAATTTCTGAGAGCATGTTAAGCCACATTTCATTATATAGATTGACACATTTTGTAAAAATACTGCCCCAGTGGAATTGCATGGAGGGAGTATTGTAAATGTTTTGCAGGATGTAAGACCTTGCAGATAGACCTGTATGCAGTTGGATGTTGTGCCGTCCAAGCAGGCTAAGCTGAGGCATCAGGGGACAGAAGCCATGTGACGATGGCTGCAGGGATTGGTTTAGTGCAGACGTGACGTCAGCAACCCTCCCCCCCTTCATCTCTGTATCTCGTTTTTTTTCTATCCTTTTCCTTTTCTCAGCATCTCCGCTCTCAGAGATGGCGTGTGTTAGTTGTGTTGAGCCGTCGGAGGGTTGAATGAATACAGCGCTGGGCGCCTCTGCCGATTTTTGGTGCAGCTTGGGATTCTCTCTGGGCTGCGCGCCCCCTTCTTTCCTCCTTCGTGTACTCACGCGCGCGCGTGCGGGGGGGGACACGCACGCACGCAGCTAAGCGCCGGTGTTTGTGAGCTCTATTAAAGGCCGTCGCGGTGGAAGGATGCAGAATTTGGCGGTGCCCTACCCAGACATCCGTTAACCAGCCGGATCTCCCGCTGTGCGGGGGCAACACAGGAATGAAAATCTGCGATCATGATGCAAGGTAACGTTTGCTTCTGCCCTTTTTCCCCCTGACCCCCTCCACCCCTACCCCCATCCCTGTCTCTCCTGTTTGGACTGTCAGTGGCAGTGAGTCAAGTGATTTGCTGTTGTGATGTGCATCATTGGATGTGTGGAGCACCTGTGTTGTACGTTCTGTGACGTGGCTCAGATGTGTCTTTGAGTGTGAGTGTGTGTGTGTGTGGGGGGGTACTTAACAGTTCTTTCTCAAGGTTACACACCATTACTGTTCCCTGTTAAACTGTGTAGATAGGGGAAGGGTAGAGCAATCCAGCAAGCTTCCTCGACTCTGCCGTGATTTCTAGATCATGGCACTTGTGTCGCTGTCTTTGCCATGATGATGTATTACATCATTATAGGGCCAAAGATACCTTCATTTGTTGTGTTAGTGAGTTGTGAACTGGATAGCCAATATTAAAGACAAGATTGCTTAAGACCCCCTTGACAAATGGTGCCCTGATCAAAGATGTCTAAGAAGCTTTGTTATAAATCCCGACCCTCAATGAAGAGTACCAGGCCTTTTCCATGTAGTGTCAGCATGGTCATGATGAGTGGTTGTTATTAGCAGAAGGTTCCCTTTGCAGTCGGTTTGACATGCTATTGTTACAGTTTATGCTACGCTACTGTACGGTGCTGACATGCTCAAGCAAATCTTCACTCACATCCACAAGTCACATGCTAATCCAAGCCTTTAAGAGCATGTGCATGCAACCAGCTTCCATCACTTCTCGTACAGTATCGTACAGGCAGGCATGGTAAGCTGCACTCAATACATGGATGATCTTATTTGCACTAGCAACTTGTTTGGATGCTCCTTACTATTTGTGCTGCATCAACAGATATTATGAAGCAGGGTGTGTTGGTATGAATCAATGTATTTTTAGACCTTACTATACATGACACATGCAGAAGCCACTGTTATTGCACTGTCTCTTCTGATGAAGAGCCTTAAATGAGTAACCTTTACCGTTAGGCAGTCCAGCTAGCCAATACATCACGAGCCCTAGCATGTCCTTTAGCAACCGACAGTTTCTGCTGCCTAAGTGACTGGTAGGGTACCACAGACCAATCCAGCATGACGCCTCTGCATTGCATTTGCTTTGTTAATCGGTACTGTAATCATAATTCAGGGGAGCCATGGAGTTTGTAGGATGTCATAGCCATCCATGCAATCTGACTCAACAAATACAGAGCTTCATTGATGACATACGTAAGCCCTTCTTTGCTTACATTTCGAGCTTCTCTCTAATTTATTGTACGTTTTAACGCTGTAGTGTTTTTTATTTTTATTTTGGTGGTGCATGTGCAACAACTACATTGGCAAAGATTGAGCCAATATCCTTTTAGCCAATATCCTCCATATCCTAAATCCCAACAAAAGAACTTGGCTATAGTGTTGAACTCAAATCACAATTAACACGATTCATCAACACAGGAGGCCTTGGGAAGTCCTTAGGCTTTGAGCCGTGTGTTCATCCCAAAGCAATATCTTTGTATTGTGTTTTTTTTGTCGTCGTCCTGATTCCAGCACAGCATGGTGCCAACCGTCAGCACCATAGGGGGCTTGGCATAAAGCTCGGCGAATCGGTCACCATAGCTTTTTGCCTGCCCTGTCCTGAAACTCATTGATGAAGTGTTCAGATTGATCAAGTCTCAGCTTGTCTCCTCTCTCCATCTTGTACGGTAAGAGGAGGAGATACCTGCATCTAAGTGTGCGATGTTTGTTCAAATTCCAACCTTGGTGAATGTGGCCTACACACTCAGGGATGAATATGCTTCTTTTTTTTTTACTTTTTATTTAATTATTTTTCAGCAACCACTACAATGGAAAAAAAAAGATTGATAGCACATATACAACAAAGTAAAAGTGAACAAAAATATAAAAAAAACAAAAACACGGAAGCGGGGGAACTACTCTCAATTTATCACCTTTGGTCCAGACTATTCATACCGGCTGGGAACTCAGCCCATCTATTTTCTTGTATACCATCCATTTTCCCCAGTGCTGTTCATGGGTCCGTGCTTTAATCCTTAGATAATGAGTCCGTTTTTCCATGGAGTGTATTTCCTCCACAATGTCCAGCCACTGCCCGATTCCTGGAGGGTCACATTTCAACCAGCTCCCTGTGATGGCCTTTTTGCATGCAAGTATCAGGATTTTGAAAAGATAGCTGTCCTTCTTTTGAATTATGTCGCTGGATATCAACCCCAGGTACACAATCCGGGGGGGGGGGTGTTCCTGGGGATTTTGTAGCCTAAAATCGCCTCAAAAGTCTGAAAAGCCCTGTCCCAGAATGATTGTATTTTGATACATGACCAGAAGATATAAGAGTGATTGACATTCGCCTGTCCACACTGTCTCCAGCATTGCTGCTGTTTACCCAGTCCCCCCCCATCCCATCCCATCCCATTTTTCTCCCCAATTGTATCTGGCCAATTACCCCACTCTTCCGAGCCATCCTGGTCGCTGCTCCACCCCATCTGCCGATCTGGGGAGGACTGCAGACTACCACATGCCTCCTCTGGAGTCGCCAGCCGCTTCTTTTCACCTAACAGTGAGGAGTTTCACCAGGGAGACGTAGCGCGTGGGAGGATCACGCTGTTCCCCCTCCCCCCTGAACAGGCACCCCGTACGACCAGAGGAGGCGCTAGTGCAGCAACCAGGACACAGACCCACATCTGGCTTCCCACCCACAGACACGGCCAATTGTGTCTGTAGGGACGTTCGACCAAGCCGGCGGTAACACAGGAATTCGAACTGGGTTGGTAGGCAATGACATAGACCACTACGCCACCCGGATGCCCCCCAATTGTTTATTTTTAATGTGGGGTGTAATAAAAAAAAGGTAAGTAACTTCTTCCACCCAAATTCCCTCCACCTTTTTGAGCTAGTGGAAGTGTGTTGCGTTCTGCACATGGAATGCCAATCACTCTTCCACAGTTTAATGTTCAGTTCTAATTCCCATTTCAGTTCAACATATAGCGAATTTCTTCCATTTCGTTTTTGTAAACCACTGTACAATTTAGAAATAATCTTTGAGGGTTTTTTTTTTGCATATGTACCTGTCAACACTCCAATCACTTCATGACCTTCTGCAGAGATTCCTTTTCTAATTTCTGTGTCGTAGAAGTGTCTTAGCTGTAAATATCTGAACATGTCCCCATTTTCTAAATTAAATTCTCCTTTGAGTTTTTTCAAACGTTTTCCCCTCCAAGAGTGTGCATACCGCTGTTATTCCTTCTTCTCTCCACCTTACAAATGTATTGTCTATCTCTCCAGGTCTGAAGCTGGGGGTCTGAGAAGGCCAAATCAGCAGTTTACTGTCTCCTTCCAATTTGTATTTTCAAACTATCTCATTCCATATTTTCAATTTATCTTCTAAAATGGCATTCTCCCCCCTTTGGTCTGTGTATTCTTTCCCACCTAGCCTGGCCTGAGGTGTAGATTGGCCCAGATTTAGTTCAATATGCTTCCATCCAGCTTGATACTCCGGGGAGCATGTATATGCTCTTTTGACTTAGTATTAATTGAAATAATGTGTTTTATAGACTTGCTCATCAGAAAGCACTCCTTCCTCAGTTACATCAACTTGCCGTCCTATGTTAACTATGTACATCCATACTAGATCCATACTACATCGCAACCGAGACTCTCAATTTATTACAACAGCCTGAAACCACTGAAATTGCCCTTCCCCTTTTGCCTTTCCCTGTGTCTTTACTAACATGTCAGGATTGAAAAACCGAACCAGAAAAGCCTTGGGGTTACGGAAAAAAGACAAGGACACCGACTCCACGTGAGTTTGCTCATGCATGCAGTGGGACTCAATAAATATGGAAAGTTAAACTACCAAACAACATTAAAAGTGCTTTATAGTTTATCATCTCAGGAAAGAATTCCAATATCTTACACAATTATTACACAACTTAATATTTGATAAGACCTTCCCGGCAGTGGTTAAGACCAGTTGTCAGTGGGTGATTTTATTTTTTCAGCATTTGTTCTCACTTTAAATGTCAACAGGAAAACCTATTCTTTGTCCTTTCCCCTGTGCTTGTCCACAGGAGCTCACCTGACAAAGAGGGAAGTGGAAGTGGAAGGAAAGGAAGCGTATGTATACATGGAATTTTTCCTTTGAAAAATGAAATGGTTGCAGAAGCTTAGAGGCTTTAGAAATTTGACATGGGTTCAGCATTAATTGTGGTGTTCATATTTTGCATTGAGATCCTTGTTGCTCATGTCAAGCGGGACACTGATGTGTTTTGCGGCAGGCTGTGTGATATCATCTTGCCACTCCTCTCTCCTGTCTCCATTTTGATAGAAAAAAGCCAATGGTGCGCCCAATGGATTCTATGGAGAGATTGACTGGGACCGATATGTAAGTAGTATCCACAGCCAACTTCCCGCTCTGCTCCTCCAGTCTGGGAATGAGATGCAAACTCTGCCGTAGCAATCATTAGATTAGGATAGAAATGCCAGGCTCAAAATACCTGCAAACAAAATGACTGCTGCATATGTTCTACCAGTCTGTGAAATTTGATCGGCATATACACGCAGCGTTCATGGGAATGAGAGAAGGGTTTGGCAGTGTCTCCTACTGCGTGTGAAGAGCTGTAGGGACTGACTGTTGTTCTGTTGGCCTTGTCTCCCTCATCCAGGCCTCGCCCGATGTGGATGAAGAGGGCTTCAGTCTCAGACCCGGCGAAGAAGGAGATGATATCCTTACAGTTAAGACTGGTGGGCAGGAAGGGGCTGCAGTTTTAGGAACCTTGCCTGCGAATCTATTGACCTGTTTGGCCGAGTGACTCATTGAACGAGTGCTTCTCTGCATTAGATAGGCCAAATCAATAGCCCCTCCCTCAATGGCCACACTACATATGAGTGCCCCTGTGGGGGACAGAAAAAGATGAGAAGTGAATGGCGACAGGACAGTCACATTGCTTTCGAATTAATGTTCCTCTGAATGCTGTGTTAGTATTTCGTGCTGTCCATTACTGAAATTTCGATTCATAAAATTTGTTCTTGGACAACTTGAAACATCAGTGTAAATATATGTTTAAGTCAACTTAAGGATGTGATCCCAGAGAGTTAGTGCTGTGGATATTCTCTTTCCTGAATGGGAAGAGCTCAGATACAATCTTGGTAACCAGGACACAGCAGACAGATGGAGGCATAAGGTCTCACTGAATTTCTGTTCTACAGAGTTTTTGGATCATGGCATTACATTTTTATTACAAAGTAAGTGAACACATTAGTTTTCAGCATGTCTGCCCACTCACATTTTGAAAAGGACGGTTTAGTTGAGTAGGGTCTCTGCAGACCATAGACTTTGAGTAATGGGTAGCTGCAGGCAGACTTGGTGTTGGTGCGTGGGCGGGTCAGCATCCATCCCAACCCTTAACCCTGACCTTAACCAGTTCTTGACTGACAGATGATTGTAAGCCTCCGATTGGCCAAATTAAAAAATGATTGACAGTCATCCTGCCCCTCTCAAAGTCTTTATTGGCCTTGATGTGTCAGCTTCACAATATGGAAGCTTGTCGGTGTCTTTGAGGCTCCACGTACAGTGTTAATTAAAATGTGTGTTTTACCTCATAAGAAAGAGACAGCATAGATTTCAATCTTGTTTTTTGTTTTTTACTTTATCCACAGGGCAAAGAGTTTCGCCATTCTAGTGAAATACCAACCTGTCTTCAGTTCAAAACAATTGTAGTTATAGCTTCACTACCTCTTTAAAGTTTGTCCTACAAGACCATCTTTAAAATGAGGCATCGCTATAGAAAATGGAGTGGCCATTTTGCATTCCCTAGTCCCAAGCCTCCTTAACAGCTACTCACCAGCCTCCAGAGGAAAGCATTTCTTCTCCTCCAGCGAGTCAGAGGATGAGGAAGACAGCAAGAAAAAGTTCAAAATTAAGATCAAGCCGCTGTTATCGGGCAGCGTCAAGTGTGTCGCTCCCTCCATGGACGAGCTGAAGGCGTCGGTGGGAGGCTTGGCGCTGTCTCCCTCTCTGGTGAGAGCTCTTACCACCATGGGTAAGATCACAGCACCGTCCCTGTGATCTTACCCAGTCTTAAATGGGGGCAAAAACGCATGCGTTTACACACACTGCAACTGAAGTATTTTATCTAGAATACAGCGTTTTTACTTCAGCGTATTAGAAAATTCATCTGAATCTATTGAAATTGTTCATTAAATTTTACTGAATTCTCTTTGTCTCGCTATCATTCTCTTTCCCCTTCTTTGCGTCATTTTTACCCGAATGTTGCCCCCTGTAGAAGAGGAGTCCGGTAAGTCAGTGTTTTTTTCTATGTATCTACTTTTTTTTTTTTTAGCTTTATTCATCTCAGCTATGAAAATTAGCATGGCATGAATTCACTTGGGAGAAGGACTTGATAATTTTCCTGTCTGTGATAGTTGACATAAGTTAGCTTTTTTGGCGATACGTCTAACCCATTTGCAGCATGTTGTCCTAGTCCCTCTCACAGAATGTCCCAAGACACCACTACCCAGCCACCCACCCCACCCCGTCACTATATTTTATTTTACCCTTGAGTGACAGCTTTACTTGAACAAGTCCGGCAAAGCAGAGACATTAAATAATGCACAGTTAACATAACACAGCCTCCAAGTCTATCGGTTTGGTTTCATCGGCGCTCACTTCCTGAGCAGCAAACTAGTCTGAACCAAACGTCTCAGCCGTTTGAATGTGGGTTGCACATGATGCCAGCAGCGTGTGTGTGTGTGTGTGTGTGTGTGTGTGTGTGTGTGTGTGTGTGTGTGTGTGTGTGTGTGTGTGTGTGTGCGTGTGTGTGAGAGAGAGAGAGAGAGGTTTCACAAAGGTGTTATGGGCCCATGTTGCATTATGAAGGCTTTGCGGCTGAAGTAAAGAGGTGCTGTGTGTCCGGTTTTCGTTTGTGTCCATTTGACTGATTTGTCACTCACTCTCTGACCCAGGTCTGTTCTCTCTTCCTTTTTGCTGGTCTCAGAGACGTAGCCCGGTGAGTGTCTCACTCTATCTGGCCTGCACCCCAAAATCACAGCTCCCCAGTCTCTGTTGGCCACTTGTGTGATGCAGCCCGTAAAAAAACAAAAATCAAAACAAAACATCGAAAGTTGGATAACATTGACAGAGTCACACATAAAGTTCCTGGATTGTATGCTTACAATTCATTTGGTTTGTTTCTTTTACAGGGACAGATAAAAAGAAACTTGTCCTGTAAGTACGTCTAACAAGGACTTCTCTTTTTTTTCACTTTTGTTTTAAAATTGGGTTTGTTTTGGGTTAGGAGCCGCCTCAAATGTAAGTTTTAGAGGGAGTTTTTGCTTTGTTTCTGGTATAGGTGAGGAGATTGCCAGACCCAGACGCTCCACCCCCACTCCAAGCCCCGCTCCGGAGACACCAAGGTCAGAGCCATTCTTTAAAAATATATAAGCAGCTGATGAATGTGAATGCCCATCTCCTCCAGTCTGATAGTACTACCACAGTATAAGTAAGTAGGCCATATGGCCTGGAAGGATGGTTAGAGACTCTACCAATCTCAGCAACTTACACTAAGCTATTAAATGAAAAGGAAAACTTCTTTCTTTTAGCTAGAAGGATGGAGGACGATGACTTGTTCCAACACATGTAGAGAAGTGACTAGAAACTGTGTTGTGCTTGTTTTTGATCACAGTGACAAACTATCCCAGAACATTCCTGCCTTCTTCGGGCTGCCTTCAGAGACCAACTACACCAGATATGACGGTCTGTTGTATATCAGTAGTACGTAGCCCCATGTCTGTAGGATACTCATTAGAATAGCGCCCGAGTTGTTACCGGCAGGTAAATTCTTTCGTTGTTTCATTTCGTCTTATTTATTCTACGTTTGTTGTTTCTCTGTGACTGAATTATCCAAATGCAGTTGCCCCCGGTGATGTGTGGGGAGAATGCAGACTACGGCCTGAATCTCCTTTGGCCAGAGGCTTTCCAACAGGAGGTTAGCAGTCATGATGTCACTTTTTTTTTTGGAGTTACAGTTCAAAATTAAATAGCGGGGTGTCTGGGTGGCATGGCAGTCTATTCCATTGCCTACCAACACAGGGATCGCCGGTTCGAATCCCCATGTTACCTCCGGCTTGGTCGGGTGTCCCTACAGACACAATTGGCCGTGTCTGCGGGTGGAAAGCTGGTTGTGGGTATGTGTCCTGGTCGCTACACTAGCACCTCCTCTGGTCGGTCAGGGTGCCCGTTCAGGGGGGGAGTTGGAACTGGGGGGAATAGCGTGAGCCTCCCACGCGCTACATCGCCCTGCTGAAACTCCTCACTGTTAGGTGAAAAGAAGTGGCTGGCGACTCCACATGTATTGGAGGAGGCTTGTGGTAGTCTGCAGCCCTCCCCGGATCAGCGGGGGGGCAACGACCGTGATGGCTCGGAAGATTGGGGCGTTTGGCCAAATTCAATTGGGGGATGAAATGGCGAAGTTAGAGAACTCAGGATAAATACTCTTGAATCATGATAAATAATCTTCCATAGTCAGTTCTTGACAGGGCTGGTCGATATTGACACAGTCACAAATATCATATTTTTTTACTGAAAACTTCAATATCTAAAACATAATGATACTTTGGGGATGACCATTGATGCTTTTATAAGATATTTATACACAACTTAATACTGAGAATAATGTGGTTATGATAAACATAAACAGGCAGAGGCATTCATTGATCATTTCACTCAGCTAATCCAGTCTAAATTCAGAAATATTTATCATTTTACTGTAATGCAGACTTTTGGGACAGGGAATGACAACATTTAGGTTATATTACAATAACCAAAATCCAAGACGATATTTATTCTGATGATATTGATATTTTATCGATATATTGCCCAGCTGTAGTTCTTGATCAGTAAAGAATTCCAGAAACAAGATGTTTCTGTATGATTTTAAGACTTTCAGACTTGTTCAGGTATACCATTTTTTGTGGTGTAGGTGCTAAATTAAGCAACTGTGTCACTTTTTTACAGCTCCTCCTCCTCTTCCTCCAAAAAACATTCCATCGAGTCAATACAGCTATCTGTCAGACTCTTCTGGTAAATTCTGTTTCGATAATCCCATCATTTTAGACCTGTCAAACAGGGAAATCCCAGAATGGCTTTGAGATAAGGGCTCCACCCATTTTTGTTCACAGTCGATCTACCCAATGGAAGAGTAGCCCAAAGTCCCGCCCCCATCTACCTGAATATCCAATCCCCTGTCTCCTACCAAGACTCCCCGGGGCCTGACCTGGACGATGTGTTTGGTCCTGTGGACAGCCCCAGGGCCGGTGAGGACACGGCAGCTCCCAGATGGGTCACCTTCAACAGCGACAGACCCCCTCCGCCAGACGAACCTGCTCCCCCGCCGCCACCAGAGTCTCCAGCCCCTGACACCCCCTCCTCTACACCCTCCACGCCTCGCCTCTCCCCTGGCCCCCCTCCAGACGAGCCCCCCCCTTCACCCCCACCATTTTCACCTGAGTCACCTCCCCCCTTCATTCCCCCAGACTCACCGCCTTCCATTGTCCTGGGACCTCCTCCGGATGAGCCTGCACCCCCCCTGCCTCCCAACTTCTCCCCGTCTGACTCACCTCCGGTCTGCCTCGACGAGGAGGCATATGATGAAGAGGTGCTACAGTTCGCCAAATACTCTTCATCACCCGCCCTGACCAGCCCTGTCCCACCTCTGCCGGCAGAGCGGCGGTCCCCCCGGGCAGGCATCCCATCCCCCTTGGTGCTGGGGAGTGTCGGGGGAAAGAGGACTCCTGAAGGAACTTATCTGAAGGATGATCTCCCCGACTTGGTGGGTTCACCCAGGGAGCTGACCCCAACCTTCAGGGGCACACCGCCTCCTCTCCCTCCAACTATCTACAGATCTATTGTGTCTTCCCCAGGACCTTACTCAGGCAGCAGTGAGTATTTATCACATATTCAGACATCCAGACAAGTTTCACTTTTTTGTCCACTTTTAATTGTTTTGTACTGCATATACGATGGATATAGGACAATGTTATATGATAATTGTCTTAAAGCTTCTAGGAGACTCAAGCTGTGGTCTGGAAGAAGCAGCTAGATATATGGGAGACACATGTGTTTGAGTAGTACAGTATTTTTATTGAAGGTATCCAATGGAGTTTTTCTTTCGAACGACTTGGTTTTGTTCACATTCAGTCTCACCAGAACGCATGATGTGTGTCCTTGAGGCATAACAAATATGTTGAATGCATTTGCTTCATCATAAAAAGTGTGCTGTCTTTTGTGTGTGTGTGTGTGTGTGTGTGTGTGTGTGTGTGTGTGTGTGTGTGTGTGTGTGTGTGTAATGTTTTGAAAGCTGCATTGTTTACGTCAGCTTGCAAGCGTCTTCTCTTTTTATTGGTGTGTGTGGTGCATTACTGCCACCAGCTGTTGAATTGCCTCACCAATATTTGTGTGATCTTTTTCTTTGTCCTTTTATTTTTCTCCTTTCTATATTATGGTCAGGCTTACGTTTCTTTACTTTTACTGCAGCTGCTTCCCTCCCTCAGATCGCCATGTTGTCCCCATGTTCTTCTTTTTCTTCCCTATGTTTTATGTCCAGAATTGTGTAACACGTCACCCATGTCCTTATGTGCATGCTGGGTGAACATGTGATACAAACAATAGCAGGACATGTTTGTCTTGCTGTAATTTATAGCTGCACTTGTGGTCAAACTCCATTGGATACCTTTAAGTTGTGTATATTTAGGTTTTATAAAGGTCTTATAGGAGAGCAACTACAGCTAAATGGAGACAAGCAGGCAATGCAAATAAGACAATTAATGAATTTAATTAGAGATGAGAGTAGGGTTGGGTATTGTTTGGATTTTAATGATTCTGATTCCGATTCCCATTCTGCTTATCAATTCCGGTTCTTAACGATTGTCAATTCTGATTCTTTGAGGGGCAGGGTCAAAACAGGTCATATACTTATTTCACAGGGAAAAAAAATTTTGTTTTCAAAAAAAAGTTACACAAGTCATATTCAGTCATATGTCGGCCTTGTGTGATGGCCTGGCAGCCTGTCCAGGGTGTCTCCCCGCCTGTCGCCCAATGACAGCTGAGATAGGCTCCAGCATCCCCACGACCCTGAGAGCAGGACGAGCAGTTCGGATAATGGATGGATGGATATTCAGTCATATTCATATTCACAATTAACTTCATACAGTTAATGGAACCCGTAAATTAATTTCATACAGTTTAACTTGGTTGCTGTTATTGAATGGCATGTTTTAATAATAATCTGTTGATTCTTTTTTCATTCACTGTACTGTAACTGTAACACTGAAACCCGCCAAAATGACAACATGGCAACAGTCTAAAAACCAATTAATTTACAGTTTAGGGAGCTGCAGCTCATGTGGGTGTTGACGAGAGAGAAGTAGGAATGTCTGTGAAGATTAATCAAAAAAATGTACAGTATTAGCACAAATTTGACACAGTTTTGAGCAATTCGATCAAGTGTAGCTAGTTTGCTGTCTCGCTGTTAGGAATAAGACCAGTGTTATTTAATTTTCACTTTCCCGATTGGGAGGAGGTGCTGGCTGTTGGCTGAGGTCTTGACTGAGGAGGACGAGGCATGTGAGGGGGAGGGAGACCAGCGCAACACGTCAAACACTGTACACTCATTGATTTGTATGCAATGCTGGTGAAGGTGCTTTGTCGTGTTAGTTTAGCATCCTCCCTTGCACGAAACAAGTTTGGCACAGGTGTTGCCACGCTTTTCAGCACTTGTCCATGATGGCCCACAGCTCCACCCAGACTTGCGTGCTCACTGCTCTTATTGATCTTCCCACAAAACAAAAACAAAGTGTAGCGCTTCGCGCAGCATCGTCCATTCCAGAAAGAGCACCAGTGTGTAGTTTAGGAGACGGGAAGACTTGCATGACTACAGGCACAGCCTGCAGATGGATAGCCAGGTCCTGGTACTGAAACTGAAACTAGCGCGAGTGAAATTTGTGTAGGAACCGATAAGCAGAATCAAAATTTCAATTTCTTAATGATCCCATTGGAATCGAAATTTTGTAACCAGTTCTAACTTGGAACCGGTTCTCGATGCCCAACCCTAATGGGAAGAGAGAGTAAGAGCGAGAGTAAGAGAGAGCCAGAGAGGATTTGAGTGGCATCAGTAAAAGGTAAGATGCAAAACTCTTCAGAAGTGAGCAAGGTGATAATCTAGTAAAAGCTTAGTCACATCTTCAGTTTATGAACACTGCATTATGTTTGTCCTGAGTCCTGAGCGTTTATCCTGAGCAGCAATCTGTTAGTCTGGGATGATTCTGATCATTTTAGAAAAGCAGAATTTAATCAGTTGCAGCACAATACATCCACACACGGTTTTAATAAATAAATTGTTGAATCACAGAAGTATGCCATAGTAGGTCGACTGATAAGCGCATGTGGAATTGTTTGCCCTACAAAGCGCCCTACCTTGGGCAGCACGGCGGCCACCCAAGGTAGGCCCAGTGGTTAGTGCTGTCACCTCACAGCAAGAAGGTCCTGGGTTCGAACCCTGGGGTTGTCCAACCTTGGGGGTCATCCCAGGTCGTCCTCTGTGTGGAGTTTGCATGTTCTCCCTGTGTCTGCGGTGCTCCGGTTTCCCCCACCATCAAAAGAAACGTGCATGTTAGGGTTTAAACTCCGGTTTGTGCCCCTGACAAAGGCAATGGGAAAAGAACTGGAGCTGGTCCCGGGCGCAGCATGATGACGGCAGCCCACTACCCCTAGCTACACAGATCACTGCAAGGACGGGTTAATTTGCAGTAACTGAATTTCCCCAAGGGGATTGATAAAGGAAACTTAATAATAATAACAATACAAGTTATGATTGCATATTTTTGAACAAAATAGGCCTCAGTAAAGGGCAGGATTTATGCAGAATGAGCTAAAGATGGTCCTCTTGTTACCTTTTTATTGCTATTCTATATGTATGTATGCCACAGTAACACGACAGCCACACACATTAGAGTGTCTTCCTGTTTTAACCAGACATATTTGCTAAGATATTATTGAAGAGAAAAGAAACCTTTGAGCATTACTCACTTGCTCTTGAGAAGAGTGTTGGCTGTTCTCTAAGAAGTTTTAATTTGTTCGGTAAAACAACTGTGAAATGCACATATGTTCAGAAACACTCAATGACTGTTTACATGGACTTGAATATCCCGTTGTAAGGCTTATCCAGGTTTTGGTCACGTTCAGGATATGGTGTTTACATGGAACACAGAGAAATCTGGTTATTCATATCCCTGTGTACATGGTATATACTAGTATCCCAGTTACTGATTACTTCATGCTATTTGCGCAGGCGTCTGTGATGTTTACAACACAAACCAGGCTTAGCACTATTAAATGCCAACACCGCGTTGTGGATTTGGCGTAGCCACCTTATTGCCAGCAATGGGAGAAAAGAGCGACAGGATACGCACACACACATATATCCCCCCCGTTCCTCCACCCCCCTCTGCCGATCCAGGGAGGGCTGCAGACTACCACATGCCTCCTCCGATACATGTGGAGTCGCCAGCCGCTTCCTATCACCTTACAGTGAGGTGTTTCACCAGGGGGACGTAGTGCGTGGGAGGATCACGCTATTCCCCCCCAGTTCCCCCTCCCCCCTGAACTGGCGCACCGACCGACCAGAGGAGGCGCTAGTGCAGCGACCAAGACACATACCCACATCCGGCTTCCCATCCGCAGACATGGCCAATTGTGTCTGCAAGGGAGCCTGACCAAGCCGGAGGTAACACGGGGATTCGAACCGGCATTCCTCGTGTTAGTAGGCAATGGAATAGACCACTATGCTACCCGGGCGCCCCCTGACAGGAAATATTAAACATGATATCCATTTTGACCGGTGCCAGGCTGTCACCATGTAGGACAAGGGAGCAGTGGATAAAATTCCATTTCTTGTTTCCTCATCGTGCCAGAAGTGAGACACTTCCATTGCCGCCATTGTTTGTGTTTCTGTTACGTCACCTGGCTGAAGCTGTGCCTGCGCAGGTGGTTGGCTGCGGTCAGAAAACTTGATAAGACTATTCATGCAACAGTATCCTGGATTCTGTTGGAGCACTCCAGCTAGCACAACCAGGTTTCTCAAAATTGTGATAAGGGTTTATCCAGGTTTCTGAAATCAGGATATGATGTTTACATGCGCAAACAAAAAAACGGGATGCTTCAAAAACCCAATCATATCTGTGATACTCAAGTCCGTGTAAATGCTGTCATTGTTATAACAGATCAACCTATTAGTTAGTTTTCACTGTTACATTCTGGTGAGGTGAGAGATCAGTGAAGGTGATAAACCACTGCCAAGAGCTTTTACAAAATCAAGTAACAAACCATTGAGGATATTTCACGCTGAAGGTATCATAGAGCTTGGCTTATTTCGGGAGTTTCTTGGTTTAAGTGACATTTACTTCAATTGGAATGATGAGCTGTTCAAAACATCTCCACTTAGATTAAGAAACTTATTGGGAAAAAAAAGAAATTATCATATAATATTGATCACAGAAAGTTGAATCAGTTCATCTGGACACGTTTATTGAGAGAAACGTTTCATAACTTATCTAAGTGACCTCTTTGGTCTCAACTGACTGCAGGTATCCCCACCCTTATAAACAGATGAACTGATTCAACTTTCTGTGATGTCCTTACCTGGATCATTGAGCATGCATAAAGGCTAATAATATTGACTTCATTTTTTGTGAAAATGACATCGAATTATGATGAGAAATGATGGCGCCCTCCTGAAAGAGTCCTCCTCAAAGTGAGGCGATGGTAACTGCTAACTGTTGACTGTATGTGTGTGTGTGTGTGTGTGTGTGTGTGTGTGTGTGTGTGTGTGTGTGTGTGTGTGTGTGTGTGTGTGTGTGTGTGTGTGTGTGTGTGTGTGTGTGTGTGTGTGTGTGTGTGTGTGTGACGTTGCAGGCCCCTCGTCTCCAGCTCGTCCTGCCACACCTCAGTCAGGAGGAAGTCCTGTTCCTCCACCGCCTCCACCTAGACCATCCTCACGACCAAAGCTGCCCCCAGGGAAACCAATAGCAGACCTGGTAGCTTTCTTTCTTTCTTTCCTTGCTTTCTGGCATGCTTTCTGTATCTCTGTATTTCTGAATCTCTAGTTATAGTTAATTCTTTCTTGGTTTGCGTTCTTGCTTTGTATTTTGCTCTCTTTCTTTACTGTCACCTTATTTGTTTCTTTTTTCTTTCTTTCTTCCTTTCGTTCTTTGTTTCTTTCTGAGGTTAGTTACTTCACACTCATTTCCACTCATTGATTTCCTAGCTATTGATATGTTGAGCAGAGTTGTAAAAACCAGGTCCAGAAAGTAGATGTCCAAACCGTTACTAAACCAGCTGATTTCATTAGCTAGTTTTCCCTACCTAGTTGAGGAGTGGTGTTGACTAGAATCTGCTGGTGTAGTGCATGAGTAGAGCAAATACATGGTTTGGACTTTTACTTCCTGGACCTAGTTTTTACACCTCTGATGTTGAGTATTGAACCTTGCTAATGACATCTCTGCCAAACAAAAAGTGGTATGGTTGATCATTGCAAATAACATACTGATCAGCGTACTGTAGCAAGAGCTGTCACTCCGGCTCGTCCCAATGTTGACTCAATCGAACTCCCAGACGTGTGGGATTCTGTTCAGTTGGCAAGGCAGACAGTCTGTTGTGCTGTAATATACTGTGCTCACAATTGCCCTCTGGTGGTCTCATTCTGTGCTGTTGTGTTTCACCTGCAGGCCCGGCCGTTCAGTCCGCCGGTTTCAGGCAGCCCACCGCCTTTCGCCCCTCTGGCCCGGGCAGAAAGCTCCTCCTCCATCTCCTCCATCACCTCGCTCAGTGCAGCATCCACCCCCACCTTAGGCAGGGACCTCAACTTGGCCAACACAGGTACCAATAGGTCCTATTGTGGCAACACATTATGATGAGAAATAATTCTCAGTCACTCAACAAACATCTGCAGGAGAGCAAAAAAAAAAAGACTCACATGCTTGCTGACTTGAAACAATGAACAAGCAAGTCACCCACACACGCTCTCACAAATCACTGACAGATACATTTTCATGTACTTCAGTCCTTGTCATCCTTTATAGTGCCTTCACTTCTTCTGCTGTCATCTGTACCTCTCGGCATTAAGTCTCTCTAATGATTCTTTCTGAAAACACGTGGATATGCATATACACCGGTCAGCCAAAACATTAAAACCACCTGCCAAATGTTGTGTAGGTCCCCCCTCATGCTGCTAAAACAGCTCTGACTTGTCGAGGCATGGACTCCACAAGACCTCTGAAGGTGTCCTCTGGTATCTGGCACCAAGACGTTAGCAACAGATCCTTTAAAGTCCTGTAAGTTACAAGGTGGGGCCTCCATGAATTGAACTTTTTTCCAGCACATCCCACAGATGCTCAATCAGATTGAGATCTGGGTAATTTGGAGGCTAAGGCAACACCTTGAATTCTTTGCCATGTTCCTCAAACCATTCCTTAACCATTTTTGCAGTGTGGCAGGGTGCGTTATCCCGCTGAAAGAGGCCACTGCCATCAGGGAATATGAAGGGGTGTACTTGATCTGCAACAATGTTTAGGTAGGTGGTACATATCAAAGTAACATCCACATGAATGCCAGGACCCAAGGTTTCCCAGCAGAACATTGTCCAGAGCATCCCATTGCCTCCGCTGGCTTGTCATCTTCCCATAGTGCATCCTGGTGCCATCTCTTCCCCAGGTAAACAACACACATGCACCCAGCCGTCCACATGATGTAAAAGAAAACATGATTTATTAGACCAGGCCACCTTCTTCCATTACTCCATGGTCCAGTTCTGACACTCACATGCCCATTGTCAGTGCTTTTGGCGGTGAACAGGGGTCAACATTAGGAACTCTGACTCGTCTGTGGCTACACAGCCCCATAGACAGCAGGGTGCGATGCACTGTGTGTTGTGATGCCTGTCTATCATAGCCAGCATTAAATTTTTCTGCAATTTGAGCTACAGTAGCTCTTCTCTGGGATCAGACCAGATGGGCTAGCCTTTGCTCCCCACACACATCAGTGAGCCTTGGGCACCAATGACCCTGTCATCGGTTCAGCGGTTGTCCTTCCTTTGACCACTTTTGGTAGGTACTGACCACTGCGTACCGGGAACACCCCACAAGACCTACCATTTTGAAGATGCTCCAACCCAGTCATCTAGCTATCACAAATTGGCCCTTGTCAAGGTCGCTCAGATCCTTACGCTTGCCCATTTTTCTCGCTTCCAACACATCAATTTCAAGAACTGACTTTTCACTTGCTGCCTAATATATCCCACCTTTTGACAGGTGCCGTGGTAATGAGATAAGCAATGATATTCAATTACCTGTCAGTGGTTTTAATGTTTTGGCTGATCATATATATTAAGATAGATGTAGGAAAAAAAAAATAATGCATTTCAGTAGAAGCTTGTTTTGTGTGTCGCGCACTCATCAGCTGCCAATGTGATTAAACAACAAAGAAGAACACACAGTCAATAAATATTATGTTGCCCCATGGTACGCCCATAATTTCGGTGGACAGCAACCAATGAGAGGATAGAAAACATTTGAAATATTACAGCCAATGGGGTAGGTAGTTACGATGCACAGCATCCAATGGTGGGATAGAAAACATTACAACCAATGGGGGCTTGTTTTGAAAAAGCAAGGATTTAAAGGGCCAGGGCACTATTGAAATAGCATACATTTAAAAATATAACAAGATAACGTCAAATGGGATAATTTACATATATCATATAGTGGGGTGGTGTTGGGGCACGGTTGGAAGGGTAGGCAGTTAAAATATAAAAATATAACATCTAATAAATGTCACATGTGTATCACCTAATTGGGGGGGATGATGAAGACTTTATTTTACTTGTAGTTACAAAACAGATATTTTTTTCTGTGTCCACAGCTGGTGGCTAATTCATTTCTACTGTTCAAGGTGGACATATCAGGCTTGCAAATAATGAAATATTTCTCTGCCAAGCACAGGTTACATCTTTTGCTGTTAATTGAATATGCATTGCTCTTCATGAGGATTTTCCATGAAATAGAGTAATTAATATTCTTGTCTACCAATGACCAAATGTGGCAGCTTAAAGCCATTGGATTTCTTGCATGCTCATTCCTGAAGCTACTCATATGGGCATTAAACCTAATTTTGAAAGGGCCCTCTGTTAGTCCAACGTAAGTGTCCACTTTGCAGGTGTCATCTCTTGTCACCGATGTTTGGTAGATGACTCCCTCTGTCTGACATTTTCCTTCAAGAGGGCACGATGCCTTAGCACGGCAGTTGCAGTTGGTGGTGTTTGGCTGCGTTGAGGGGGTCTGTGCCTTGGTCATGATGCTTGTGTTATGGGATGAAATAACCTGCTGAACATTTGGCATGCAGCTGTAGCTAATCTTGACTGTGTTCCTGTTGAATATTTTTCTTAATTGATGGTCTGGTGTAAAGCACTCATCCAATTGAAAAACAGTTTTCCAGTCCGCGGTGGTGTAGCGGTCTGAGCATCGGCTTTGTGTCGATGCAGTTGCCCACTGGGGACTGGGGTTCGCGCCCCGGTCTCGTCAGATCCGACTATGGCCGGACTCGATGAAGCAGCAATCATTGGCAAACGCTGTCTTCGGGAGGGGGGCGGAGTCGGCTTGTGTTCGTCACGTGAATGCGTCTCTGTGTGTGTCGGAAGAAACAGTGGTTCGGCCTGGAGTCGCCTTGTCACGAAAGTGGGGAGGCGGTCTCCTTCGAGACTGCCGGCCGGAGAGATGCAGTTGGCGAATGCATGCAGTACAAGGGTGGGTGTTTGAATTAAAATAGGGATCGATTGGCCACTACATTGGGAGAAAAAAGGGAAAAATCAGAAATAAATTTAAAAAAAAAGAAAAACAGTTTTCCAATATTGGAGGCCACAGTGCCGCTGTAGGGAGGATTATACCAGGCGATGTTCCGCCTTCCACTGCTTTTTTTTGTTGTTGCTGGCTGTCGCAAGTTGATGGGTTGTACTTAAACCTGATATTATATCCACATTTTGGTAAGGCTTCTTGGTATGGGGGGGGGGGGGATGCTTCATTAAAGATGGCTTGACTGGATGAAAAACATGAGAGTCTCTTGTTTATGCTCACTGGGATATTTTTCAAGATAGAGGGCAGATGATTGCTTTCTCTGTGGATGTATTGCAGTATGTTATTTGGCTTCATGTATGGCCTGTATGTACCATTTCTAAGGTCCAATGAGATGTCGAGGAAGTCAATTTGGTTTTTGTTAGCCTCAAATTAATTTTTTAGTCCATTGCTTGCGATTATACTACACATTTTCTTTTTTAATTCTCTCAACTTCTCTTGCCGGTTTGTTGCAGACTGCCAGCCTGTCATCTCTATATAGCCCGACGTTGATGTCTAGGACCTGTAGTTGAGACAAGTACAAGCCTACTAGCTCACAAGTCTCTGCCCCGTCGAAGCTGCCCATGGTCACATCAAATTTACTGCTACCTTGCTTTTGCCATGGGATTCCCTTGTGATATAAGATTGACTCTTTGGCATGGGCTATTATGCCTCGGTCTTGGTCAGATATTGTGGTATATGCTGAGGCAAAATCAATAGCTTTGTCTAGTAGCTCTTTAGTTATTGAGGGGTAAAACTCACAAATATCAAAGCATATAAATGTATGCCTGCTCTTGTCATCTATGCCCCTAAACCATTCTAATACTTTGGTTGGTATTCTTCCACTGATTTAAGGGAACCCCCTTCAGAATTTTCCTATTTATATTTTCAATAATTTTTTTTGCTTAGTTTACCTATTTCAGGTTTGGTTGGGTTGATAAGCCTACATGTTGGTTTATTTTTAAAATTTGGTTTGTGGTCTTTCAGGGTAATAAAGGCTTGCTTCTGGGTGGTGACATCAATGCGGTCATCCAATTTCAGGTCCAATACAATTTTTTTTGTCCTTTATAGTGATGTCTCTTTCGGCGTACTTCGCAGCTTTCTTGTATGATTTCGTGACGTTGCTACAAGGAAGATTGTCATATTGATCGGGCCCTAGCTTATAAAAATTAGAAGTTTTGTCGGCTGCAAATAAGAGCTTATCATCTTCTTTTATCAATCTTGTTTTTATGGCGTTTCTTCTGGAAAGCTTTGTTTGGGCATTTAAATTTAATGTTCTGAATGATTCTGAGTATACCTTCCTCAAAGAGTTTCAGCTCTGGGATAGGTGGTGGGGATTTAGGTGATTTGGATCTGTAAGTTAGCTTTCCTTTATGCAACTTAACCATGCAACTGCCGTGCTAAGGCATCGTTCCCTCTTGAAGGAAAATGCCAGACAGAGTCATCTACCAAGCATCAGTGACAAGAGAAGACAACTGCAAAGTGGACACTTACATTGGACTAACAGAGCGCCCTTTTAAAATTAGGTTTAATGCCCATATGAGTAGCTTCAGGAATGAGCATGCAAGAAATGCAACGCCTGAAGCCGCCACATTTGGTCATTGGTAGACAAGAATATTAATTACTGTATTTCATGGAAAATCCTCACGAAGGACAATGCATATTCAATTAACAGCAAAAGATGTAACCTGTGCTTGGCAGAGAAATATTTCATTATTTGCAAGCCTGATATGTCCACCTTGAACAGTAGAAATGGATTGGCCACCAGCTGTGGACACAGAAAAAAATATCTGTTTTTTAACTACAAGTAAAATAAAGTCTTCATCACCCCCCCCCAATTAGGTGATACACATGTGACATTTATTAGATGTTATATTTTTATATTTTAACTGCCTACCCTTCCAACCGTGCCCCAACACCACCCCACTATATGATATATGTAAATTATCCCATTTGACGTTATCTTGTTATATTTTTAAATGTATGCTATTTCAATAGTGCCCTGGCCCTTTAAATCCTTGCTTTTTCAAAACAAGCCCCAACCCCTACCCCATTGGTTGTAATGTTTTCTATCCCACCATTGGTTGCTGTGCATCGTAACTACCTACCCCATTGGTTGTAATATTTCAAATGTTTTCTATCCTCTCATTGGTTACTGTCCACCAAAATTACGGGCGTGACGTGGGGCAACATAATATTGATTGACTGTGTGTTCTTCTTTGTTGTTTAATCACATTGGCAGCTGATGAGTGCGCGACACATGAAACAAGCTTCTACTGAAATGCATTAATTTTTTTCCCCCTACATCTATCTTAATATTCCGCCCCTCATTTGTTGAGCACTTTTTATCTACACCATTGATGGTTTCCAGAAAAGAAAAAAAGAAAAAAACGCTATATCGGTTTTTTTACCCCCCGGAAACTGTCAGTGGTGTTGATGACAGAAATGGTTATTTCTGTCTCTTAAAGAATTTACTTAACTCACTGGATATTATATATATATACACTACCGTTCAAAAGTTTGGGATCACCCAAACAATTTTGTGTTTTCCATGAAAAGTCACACTTATTCACCACCATATGTTGTGAAATGAATAGAAAATAGAGTCAAGACATTGACAAGGTTAGAAATAATGATTTGTATTTGAAATAAGATTTTTTTTACATCAAACTTTGCTTTCGTCAAAGAATCCTCCATTTGCAGCAATTACAGCATTGCAGACCTTTGGCATTCTAGCTGTTAATTTGTTGAGGTAATCTGGAGAAATTGCACCCCACGCTTCCAGAAGCAGCTCCCACAAGTTGGATTGGTTGGATGGGCACTTCTTTGAGGAGATTGAGTTTCTGGAGCATCACATTTGTGGGGTCAATTAAACGCTCAAAATGGCCAGAAAAAGAGAACTTTCATCTGAAACTCGACAGTCTATTCTTGTTCTTAGAAATGAAGGCTATTCCATGCGAGAAATTGCTAAGAAATTGAAGATTTCCTACACCGGTGTGTACTACTCCCTTCAGAGGACAGCACAAACAGGCTCTAACAGGTACTATTTAATGAAGATGCCAGTTGGGGACCTGTGAGGCGTCTGTTTCTCAAACGAGAGACTCTAATGTACTTATCTTCTTGCTCAGTTGTGCAACGCGGCCTCCCACTTCTTTTTCTACTCTGGTTAGAGCCTGTTTGTGCTGTCCTCTGAAGGGAGTAGTACACACCGGTGTAGGAAATCTTCAATTTCTTAGCAATTTCTCGCATGGAATAGCCTTCATTTCTAAGAACAAGAATAGACTGTCGAGTTTCAGATGAAAGTTCTCTTTTTCTGGCCATTTTGAGCGTTTAATTGACCCCACAAATGTGATGCTCCAGAAACTCAATCTGCTCAAAGAAGTGCCCATCCAACCAATCCAACTTGTGGGAGCTGCTTCTGGAAGCGTGGGGTGCAATTTCTCCAGATTACCTCAACAAATTAACAGCTAGAATGCCAAAGGTCTGCAATGCTGTAATTGCTGCAAATGGAGGATTCTTTGACGAAAGCAAAGTTTGATGTAAAAAAAATCTTATTTCAAATACAAATCATTATTTCTAACCTTGTCAATGTCTTGACTCTATTTTCTATTCATTTCACAACATATGGTGGTGAATAAGTGTGACTTTTCATGGAAAACACAAAATTGTTTGGGTGATCCCAAACTTTTGAACGGTAGTGTATAAAAACAGATGTTCTGTAAGAATTGACCTACATTAGCTAGCAGGCTACAAATAATACAAAATAGATATTTACATTTGGTTTCCCAAGCAGTTATAATGTTCTAGTGTCGTTGAACAAGGGAGGACAAGCGTGTGCTCCATCGGCCTTTTTTTTTTGTTTTGCTTAGCCTTGGTTCTCCGCGTGTTTCTTTGTTGTGTAGTCACTCATCCTCCTGTCCTTCTCTTCTATCTGTCATTCAAACCCTCATGTGACTTTCCTCCTCGTCTTCCTGCACGCTCAGAGGGCCCACAGCCCCTGGTGTGGTTTAACCATGGCAGGTTTTATTTAGCCTTCGAAGGTGAGTCGAGCAAGAGAGCTGCTTACTGACATCCGTGCATGGACTAAATAGCCCCACCCTACCCTGCCCTGAATCCTATCCATACACATGTCCGCTCAGCGAGATTATTCCTGCCCATCCTATCCCAGATCTGTTCAGTCTATCGCCCAGTAATGGAGACTATAAGTAGAGCATTGAGTATAGCCTTGATCTGATTGCTTCTCTTTGGTTAGAGCCCCTAACCCCCTGCTTATGATACAATACATCCATGTGAGCATATGTCTAAAATATTGCAGAAGATAAAACGTTTAAGGTGTGTGTGTGTGTGTGTTTGCACATGCCTGATTAGGATGTTCCAGAGGACCCAGCCCACTCACTATGGGACCCCAGGACACTCTGCCAGTGGCAGCTGCCTTCACTGAAACCATCAACGCCTACTTCAAAGGAGCCGACCCCAGCAAGTATGAATCCAATATGAATAACTTAATACAGATAGTTCAACGGTGATACCTAATGGAGAGAAACTGGTAGTGTTGCAGGTCATCAAAAATGCCATGGGATCATACCTGCTCTTAAATGTATATGCTGTACAAAGCAGTTTCATCCTCCAATCATTCCTTTTCTACTTTACTAAGAATTATAAAGAAAAAAATACAGGGGAAGTGGTTTAACGGGGAGAGAGAGAGATAAAGTTCTAGCAAGTTTTAGTACCGGGCCAACACACCCAATATAAAAACCAGGAAACCATGCATTTTATTTGACATTCAAGTTTTGGCCTCCAAAAACATGGCGGGAGCTAAAGGATTTCTGGGTTTTTTTTATTTTTTATTTTACCCTTTTTATTAGACAATACAGTGAAGTAGGTAGACAGGAGAGAAAGGGGGGTATGACTTGCAACAAAAGTTGTCAGTTGGATTCAAACCGGTGACATTGCAGCCATGTGGACATATGGTATGCGCTCTAACCATTCGGCTACGGAGGCACCCTTGGATTTAAGTTTTTAGTTTCATAGCCCAGTGTCTGAGTTCTAGCTGTTGGCTCTGTGTCTCAGATGCGTGGTAAAGATCTTGGGGGAGATGGTGCTGTCCTTCCCTGTGGGTATAACCAGGCACTTTGCCAACCACCCAGCTCAACCTGTCCTCACCTTCAGCATCAGCAACTACAGCCGACTGGAGCAGGTCCTCCCCAATCCACAACTGCTGTGCTGGTCAGTGCCACATTTCATGCAAATGCACACACATACACTAAATATGCCTAATCCAACTGTCTTAACACACACACACACACACACACACACACACACACACACACACACACACACACACACACACACACACACACACACACACACACACACACACACACACACACACACACACACAAGACTTGCCCTGAATAACATAGCTGAACTATATATAATCATGGTTCCTTGCTTCTTGTTGCCTTTGCACTGAATTATGTACCCCCAAAACCTTGCAATCGTTCAGTGATTCTACAATGGACACTATGGACACCAAGGAGTTCTGGGTGAATATGCCAAACCTGATGAGCCATCTCAAAAGAGTGGCTGAGCAGAAGCCTCAAGCAACGTACTACAACGTGGATATGATCAAATATCAGGTGAACCACCACAGACAACTCAAAGTATCTTTATCTTTAAACCTACGTGTATCTCTATCTCCTTCTGTGTCTCTATTCTGGACTACATTGGAAAAACATAACAGCTATGCTGTATTTCCAATAGATCTCAAATTGAAACATGTAATCTTTTTGCCTTAGGTCTCAGCGGAGGGGATCCAGTCCACTCCCCTGAACCTGGCATTGAGTTGGCGCGGTGATGCTACCAGCACAGACCTTAGGATAGACTACAAATACAACATTGAGGCCATGGCTGCCCCTGTGCCGCTACATGACATCCACTTTCTGGTCCCTGTGGATGGGAATGTGGCTCAAGTCCAAGCCATGATCCCCCCTGCCACCTGGTAAGAGGACGCGACCATACACTAAATCACCAAAAGTATGTGGACACACCTTGTAATGAATGGATTTGGCTATTTCAGCCACATCTATTGCTGGTAGATGCATAAAATCAAGCACACAGCCATGCATTCTCCATAGACAAACACTGGCAATAGTATAGGTCATACTGACTTTCAACATGGCACTGTCATAGGATGCCACCTTTCCAACAAGTCAGTTGGTAAAATTTCTGCCCTGCTAGATCGGCCTCGGTCAACTTTAAGTCTGTTATTATGAAGTGGAAATGTCTCGGAGCAACAACAGCTCAGCCGTGAAGTGGTAGGCCACATAAGCTCACAGAACGGGACTGCCGAGTGTGGAAGAGTAAAAATCATCCATCCTTGGTTGCAACACTCAGTGCAAAGTTCAAAACGTCATCTGAAAGCAATGTCAGCACAAGAACTGTTCATCTGGAGCTTCATGAAATGGGTTTCCATGGCCAAGCAGCCGCAGACAAGCTTAAGATCACCATGCTCAGTGCCAAATTTCAGATGAAGTGAGGTAAAACACACCGCCATTGGACTCTGGAGCTGTGGAAATGCTTCTCTGGAGTGATGAATCATGCCTCACTATCTGGCAGTCTGACAGATGAATCTGGTTGTGGTGGATGCCAGGGGAATGCTACCTGCCTGAATGCATAGTGCCAATTGTAAAGTTTGGTGGAGGAGGAATAATTGTTTGGGGCTGTTTTTCATGGTTTGGGCTAGGCCCCTTAGTTCCAGTGGAGGGAAATGTTAAGGCTACAGCATACAATGACAGTCTAGAGAATTGTGGGCTTCCAACTTTGTGTCAACAGTTTGGGGAAGGCCCTTTCCTGTTTCAGCATGACAATGCCCCCATGCACAAAGCGAAGTCCATGAAGACATGGTTTGCTGAGTTTGGTATGGAAAAACTTGACTAGCCTGCACAGAGCCCTGACCTCAACACCATCCAACACCTTTGGGATGAGTTGGAACACAGACTGTGAGCCAGGCCTTCTCCTCAAACTCAGTGCCCGACTTCACTAATGCTCTTGTGGATGAATGGGAGCAATTCCCACAGCCATGTTCCAAAATCTAGTGGAAAACCTTCCCAAATGAGTGGAGTCCGTTATAGCAGCAAAGGGAGACCAACTCCATATTAATGCCCATGGTTTTGGAATGAAATGTTCAACAAGCATATATGAGTGTGCTGTTTGGGTGTCCACATACTTTTGACCATGTAGTGTAGAAGCTTCTGAATCCGAAGCTTATTCATATTGTTTTGCCATTTAGTAGACTAACACTCCATATGTTATTTTTACGATTGAGGCTTACCTTTCCCATGGCCAAATTGATATGAGAAAGGAAATTATTGGACCTTATTTTTATTTTTCTTGTATAGGAACCTGGAGCAGCAGACTATGCTGTGGAAGATAGCCAGCCTCTCTCAGAGGTCTGAAAATGGAGGCAAGTCTTCTTTTTTTCATTCCCTCCCTCTTCTTCTTTTATTTTAGCATTGTGTTATTGCTTTAGACACAATTAAAAAAACAAAACAACTTAATGATTCCTTTTTGCCATGGTTATTGTTACCACATCTGTTCAGTTCTACACACGATTTGATGGATGAACGGGTTTATGGATCAATGGATGAATGGAAAGATGGATGGATTGACACAGACTGGATGGTTGGATGACTGGATGGATAAATTGATTGATTGGTTGGTTGGTTGGTTGGTTGGTTGGTTGGTTGGTTGGTCGGTTGATTGATTGATTGACAGACTGATCAATACTTTATTAATCCCTAATTCATACAAGGGAAATTCATGATACAGAACAGTCTTTGTATAGTGTAACATAGATTAACAATAAAAAGATTTATGAAAAAACTCAGCAGCTGATAGAAACATAAAATTTCCCAATTGGCTTGACCATCTCTAGGAGTAGGAGCTCTGTTGGGCCGGTTCCAGTTGACAGAGGGTCCCAGCAAACCCTCCCAGCTGGCAGTTCAGTTTACCAGTGAAGGGACCACTCTGTCAGGCTGTGACATCCAGCTAGTAGGGACTGGCTACAGGCTGTCCTTGGTCAAGAAGAGATTTGCAGCAGGTCAGTTTCGATGTAAGAGAGGAGATGCTGTGGTGTCCAACTGAGTTTACTCTGAACTATGCTGTCGAGTGTTATCAAGTCAGGTTTCTTAAAATATTCAGTGTGGTTTTGAGTTGAGGGGCCCTAATTCGCCATTTCCATTTTGTTTTTTCTTATCTTGTTCTGTCTTCCAGGTAAATATTTGGCTGATAATTAGTGGACTCCATTTTAAATGGAGCCTGCAGAATCAGTGGCTTTTGACTGTGAAGATGTGAGTATGGACTGAGCCCTTGTTTTAGACAGACTACTGACTGAGAGACTTTCAGAATCTTTAACCCAGAAGCAGCAGCAACGCTTTAATGGTTGGGTTGGTAAAATTAAAACATAATCATACGCAGCTAGACATCGGCATTTACACACACATAGACATAGAAACACATGCAAATATGTCTAGATAGTTTGACTTTCTGACACTGTACCCAGTGAACTGACTGTTGCAGAGATTATGCAAGTAGTAACAAACCATCGGCTTTGACCACCTGGTATACATACACTCATGGGTTTTGTGGAGAAAAATATGAAAAAATTATTCTTGTTAACTTCAACAGTAATTGTTGTGGATTTATCCAGCCTTATTTCTTTAAGAGTTTCTTTTTTTTTCTAACTGGTTGTCATGGCGAACACTGTACAAGATAATGTGAATAGATATAATTTGATTAGAATAATCTGAAATAGTCTAAACAAGAAAGAAAAGGGGGGAAAATATGACAATGTGTTGTATGGCATTTGAAAGTTCTGTTCAATTGGCTTCTCCAAGTAAAGCTCAGCGAGATCTGATTTACACTGCCACCTCAAGTCTGATTTTTCATCACGTGTGACACAGATCTGATCTTTTATTTGCTGCCTGAGCACAACATTTGATTTCTATTTCTTTTTCTGTGTTGATTGCAATGAAAGGTCAGGGCTCACTTCAATACTTCAGAACCCGATACTTCAAAAGACAGAGGTAGCGGTGATCTAGGACCACCAGTCTGTTCACAGGACAGAATAAATTTAACAGGCAAACTGACCTCATCTCAGCACTCTCAATATAAGACACTTGATGCATGCAGGTGTAGATCTGTGTTCTGTATTATGTCGGAAAGCAATCAACTTTAAGAGGCAGAGAAGTACATCCAAAATGGACTGTCTCACAGGCAGATTATGAGAGTTGCTGTTGGTGATGTTTGACAACTTGGTTTCTTTGACTGTGATATTGGTCAGAGGTTGTTGTCTGGCTTCACATTAAGGGTATTGCAGAGTAAGGAAAAGAAATGTGTGATCTGAATGCAGCCCTATACATGTCCCTCTTGTTGATTTATTTTAATTTTTTCCACCATGTGGAGTAAATAGGTGTTTAATCATTTTCTAATAGCAATATTTAAAAACTAAAAAGTATAAAAACAAAAATATGTTTCAGATATCTCTCTTTGGACATATGGAAGTGTCTGTGATTGTATATTGATTTATCAATGTTAACCCTCTTAATGCATTAAGATTACATATGCCATTCAGTGCTGGGTTCATCCAAGTCCTTTATTTCAATGTATGACAATGTACAACATGGGCCATGATAAATAACTTAAGATGGTACCCCATGAAATCTGCATTAATCTGCATTTGTTTTATCACTGCTTTTACCAATGCAATGCCAATTTATTCATTTAAAAAAAATTGTATTCCGTGTGTTACTAAAACTTAAACCTGCTTGAACACTGTCTGCCTTCATATAGACTCCCACTATCAATTTTGCTGTTTTTTTTTCCACCTTCACTCAGAAGCTCAGCATTTATAGGTTTGGCATGCATTCATTGATATTTCAACTTCATAATATGTATGTATCAGTGTGACACCCTCCTGTGTTTGACACACACCCTTTCAGTCATTGCTGCATAAGAGTCTTGCCATCCCAGGGAGACATACACATTCACAATTCGATTTTATGACTTTGTGTCATAAAGAAACCATTTAATATGTGATTTAACACTGCATTTTATAAAATGTTTTGATGTACTGACTTGACTCACAATTTGGTCCTGGTTGTAATATTTTATGTAAGTCTCACTAGTCTTTGGGGGGGGGGGGAAGGAAGAAAAATATAAATATTTCCATTTGGTTCTCTTCAGTTGGGTAGATAGTTTTGAAATGTTTGGTCAATGATGCTTCTGTTTTCATTTGCCTTATGTGTTTGAATATGCCAACGTTTTAAGGCTGTCTGTAGGCCTCCGTTTGTTTGTTTGTTTATTTGTTTGTTTGTTTTTTATCATACAGTTTGGCTGTTTTCCTGTCACCGCATAAAACACAGAATATGCAAACATTTCATGTAAAATTTATCATCCAAAGATTTTGAAAGTAAATATATTAAAGTCAATATGATGTAATACCCGTTTTACTTGGTAATAAAGAAGAGGAAATGTTGGACATGTCTCTCTTGGTCTGTGCAGAAACACCGAATACAGATTTTACGTGATTAACTGAGAAGCTCTGGTCTAAAATATCAATTCATGATGTGCCGTTGTAGCTACACCGTCTTAGAAACTGAATATAACAGCTGACTTTATTAGTAAGTTAGTAAGTTAATAATTGAATATAAGAATAAATAAATAAAAGGGGACATTGATAGTGAATATTTATAGTTAAAGCAGTGTTTATTATTAATAACTATTTACAGATTTATTGAGACATATTTCAATGGATATGGGTCATTATGCATTTATAAACAGGCACTTTGTTTAAGCCACCAAAGGTAGTTGTCGTTGTCGTCCAGGTATCTTGACCACGGAGAATTGGTGACGTCTGAGAGAAAAGGTCTGTGAACTACTAAATAAAGCTCACAAATTGATGGGTTTAAAATACTGTGGCTGGTTTTGTCTGCTCAGCACAAAGGCGGCCAGTTTTTCCGTTCATTAAAGGCCATGGAAATTCAGCTTTATAGTCAGTGAAAGCCAGGGAAAAGTCAGGGAATTTGACATTCGCCGTGATCGCCCTTTACGTAGGCATACTCGACTCTGCTAGTGGTTGAAAAAAGATCCCGTGAGGTCCTTTAAATTAAAGTTTTATGGTGTGGGCGGGGGGAGTGCGCCGCCGGAACCACTGTTGTCATGACGACGAGGCGCGTTTTGGTTGGGGTGTCTCCGACTGACATGATAATACGTCAGGTAGATTAATTTAAATTTACTCCCTTTTAACCTAACGTCAGATAATCATCATTAACATCTATAAGAAAATGTCTCACCAATGACTGAATTTGTTGATGTGACTAACGTTAGCTCGTGTGGGACTTTTTAAAGCTAGCTTAACTGAACTAGATAGCTTACCAGAGTTTGTCAAAGATTTGGACGCAGCCAACAGTTGACTAGCATATATTTTTTTCTCGGACTCATTTTATTTAAATGTCTCTCCTCTGCGAATTTTTTATTTAATGCTAAATTTGCTCTGTATATCCGTTTGTGAAAATATGTCTAGAGAAATGCTGAGAAAGTGGAGGACTCTGAAATTGATGAACCATAGGCCTACGTGTTATTTTAAATTATATTTACAATGCTGCGATGACTGCTGGTCAGTGACCATTTGTGTCGTTGCAACAGACTTTCTTTTGGTAATTAATGAGCTAAGAGGAGGGGGATATCATGTACAATAAAGAAAAAGCATCTCGTCCGAATAAGAAGAGAGACAGCCTGTCATCACTTGGAAGCCATGAGGTTAAGGCCAAAGAAACGTCACCCAAGACAAAGGAGTGAGTATGCTTTAAAAAAAAAAAACAAAAAAAAAAACCATGAGCCCATATCCGCTTTTCAGAAGTCCGTTATTTTGTGCCTTGGTCGTTCAGAAATCAGTACTTAAAAGTGAAAGGTTGACATTCATACATTAGCTCTTTTCTTTGATATACCCTAATAGAATGAATGGATATTTTTATTTGGCTGCCCAGCAACCACAGTGTGTTCGTATCCCCCTGAACTAACTTAACTTTAAAAATAGTCGTCTTACTGGTGTAATTTGAAATCAGTTATGCTGTGTTTTTTTTTTTTTTTTTTTTTGTAGCTCAATAAGCACTGTTTCATATATCGACGATCCAGGGCATCATGATGACAACACTCGAACAGTTGTGCAGATGGAAAACACCTATCAGATGGGTGAGACTTCTCAGCTGTCATTACATGTATGATAAAATGGCTAACAAGAGTCATGACAAATGTTCGATTTACACTCGGGCATTATTATCAGCCAAACGCAAAAATAATTCAGAACTGCTGTTATTGGATTAAGCATGTCCTCAATCTTTTAAGCAGAGCCATATAAACGCTTCCCAGCTTCTATTGTCAATGACGTGCTGAAGGATGTACTCACCAGTTACCTGCAAGAAATAAAATATGAAGCAGAGCTATGCAGACAGATGACAAAGACCATTTCTGAGGTAATGTGGTTAAAAAAAAGACAAATAAAAGCCTACAAATTATGCAGGTGGCTTGGTCATTGAAAGGTTATCTTCCATTCATGCAGCAGCTTACTTGCACGAAAAATAAGAACAGCATTTCCTTAATCTTTAATTTCTTATCTATTTATTCTGATTGGGTGCATTTCCCCAGGTGATAAAAGCCCGTGTAAAGGACCTGATGATTCCCCGATATAAGATCATTGTTTTGATCAACATTGGCCAGCTCTGTGAACAGAACATGTGCATTGTCAGCCGATGCCTATGGGATGCATCCAAGGACACTTTCTCCTCCTACACCTTCAAGAATAGCTCTCTCTTTGCTGTAGCAAATGTCTATGCTGTTTACTTTGAATGAGTCAAATACACTAAGGATAACTTTTCTGTCATGACACAAAGTGTCCTTTTAGTTTACATGTAGTAGAGCGTGTTATTTATAATGAAAGATTCAGGAAGAGCTAGAGCTTTCACATACAGTGAAACACTGATAGGATGTCCTCAAGTAAGGAACAAGACGGAGATATTTGTCAAGACATGTTTCAAATAAATGTTGAACATGTATAACGAAAACATCGATCGTGACTATAGCTAAATAAATAAACTGATTTTCTAGGAAATATTTAGGCCTCAATAAGCCCAGAGCAAACTAAAGTGCATCATTTACATTTATTTTTGGCAAAATAATACTGTATATCAGAACTTTGTATGATTTGCAATTTAGGCATTTTTGAGTGTCAGATGCTAACAGTATACATAATGATTTTCCAATGTTAAAATGAGAAACGGTCAAGAAATTTGTGGTGGTATTTTTATTCATCATTGTAAGGGAACAATGTGTTGCCATAAATATGTCAAAATCATTTGCTGTTGATTTCTTTTTATTTCAAGAAGAAAGATCAGGCAGAGCATCAGGCCTCCTCTGAAAGTTGTCCTCTAGCACAGCATGGAGAGGTCACTCTTCCGGCAGCCTAGTTGACAGCACATTATTGTCAGGGCCTCGTTTAGCTCCCGCTGATGACGCCCCATCACTGGCACCACATCCCTAGTCTGATGGAAGCTTTGCTCAACACCGCCTTGCAAAAGAGTTAAATTTTAAATATTAATTAACTTATTCTTTGCACTGTGTCAAAGTTTATGACTATGGAATAAGCACAAGTGTATCAAGGAGTCATCCAAGCCTCCATATACTGACTGTTTGGTAGTGTCTTTTCCAGCTCTGTCAGCCTTCTCCACCTGGATCCTCCACAGGTGTACACCACAGCCCGGACAAACTCCCGTCCACACAGCCTCAGCACGTGTGTGTTATCCTGTGTCGTGACCTCTGCTACACACAACACACACAGCAGCATTACAGGAAGCAGCAGGAACTTCATGATGGGTGAATAGTTAAAGATGCTGATATAATTGGAGGCTCACTTCATACACACGGCTTCTCTTCTCTGGTGGCCCTCTAAGAAAACAGTCAACCCTTTTATGCAGAATCTTGTGATGTCACACACTTTACTGGGCTTTATGTAATGGGTCATTTTTAGCTAATTTTGTGTCCTGTCAACCGTGGCATGAGATGTGAATCTCCTGTTATAATCATTTGGCTGTTAAAAGCACAGGACAATCTGGCCATTGGGGAGTTGTGTGGGAATCTCTGTCCCCATTTTCTTAATGTTAAAGAGGAGAACTGCTGTTTATGTAAGCACATTGTATGGACTTTATTGCCATGGCTGTAGCTAAATGATTCCTAATGGATCACTCGAGAGATGGTCTGAATAAAAAGAGATTAAGACAATGGCTCTTTACATAGTAACACAGTGGAAATTGTATCTGTTATCTCACGAGTAAATCAGCAGTTCCAAGAAGAGACATTATTACCTTTACATATGATTCATTCATTCATTCATTCATTCATTCATTCATTCATTCATTCATTCATTCATTCATTCATTCATTCATCTTCAGCCACTTCTCCAGGGTAGGGTCACGGTGGCAGCAAGCTAAGTAGGGCACTCCAGACATCCCTTTCCACAGCAACGCCCTCCAGCTCCTCCTGGGGGATCCCAAGGCATTCCCAGGCCAGATTGGACATGTAGTCCCTCCAGCGAGTTCTGGGTCTACCCTGGGGTCTCCTCACAGTTGGCTGTGCTTGGTAAACCTCCAAAGGGAGGTGCCCAAGAAGCATCTTAATCAGATGCCCGAACCACCTCAACTGGCTCCTTTCGACACGAAAGAGCAGCGGCTGTACTCCGAGCTCCCTCCGGATGTCCGAGCTCCTCACCCTATCTCTAAGGCTGAGCCCAGACACCCTACGGAGGAAACTAATTTCCGCCGCTTGTATCCATAATCTCACCCTTTCGGTCACTATCCAAAGCTCATGACCATAGATACAAGTTGGAACGAAGATTGACTGGTAAATTGAGAGCTGAGCCGGGAGGCAAAGCTCCCTCTTCACCACAACGGTCCGGTACAATGTCCGCATTACTGCTGATGCTGCATCAATCCACCTGTCAATCTGCCGCTCCATCCTACCCTCACTTTTGAAAAAGACCCCGAGATACTTGAACTCGTTCACTTGAGGCAACAACTCATCCCCAACCCAGAGGGAGCAATCCACCATTTTCCAGTAGAGAACTATGGCCTCAGACTCGGAGGTGTTGACTCTCATCTAAGCCATTTCACACTCAGTTGCAAACTGCCCCAGTGCATGCTGGAGGTCATGTTCTGATGAAGCCAACAAAACCCCATCATCTGCGAAGAGCAGAGATTCAATTCTGAGCTTCCCAGAACGGACACACTCCTCACCTTGGCTGCGTCTTGAGATCCTGTCCATGAATATCACAAACGGAATCGGAGACTAGGGACAACCTTGGCGGAGTCCAACACCCACCGAAAATGTGTTTGACTTTGTGCCGAGAATGCGGACACAGCTCTCACCTTGGTTATACAAGGACTGGATGGCTTGTAGCAACTGCCCCGGTACTGCATACTCCCGCAGTACCCCCCACATAGTGTCCTGGGGTACACGGTCGTAAGCCTTCTCCAAGTCCACAAAACACATGTAGACTGGCTGGTCAAACTCCCATGCCCCCCCCTCCTCAGCATTTCCACAAGGGTAAAGAGTTGGTCCGTTGTTCCATGGCCAGGACGGAATCCGCATTGTACCTCCTGGATCCGAGGTTCGACAATCGGTCGGAGCTTCCTTTCCAGCACCCTAGAGTAGACTTTCCCAGGGAGGCTGAGCAGTGTGACGTCCCGATAATTGGAGCACACCCTCCGGTCCCCCTTTTTAAATATGGGAACTACCACCCCAGTCTGCCACTCCACAGGTACTGTCCCCGACCTCCATGTGACACTGAAGAGGCGTGTCAACCAAGACAGCCCAACAATGTCCAGAGCCTTCAGCATCTCAGGGCGAATCTCATCCACACCCGACGCCTTGCCACTGAGGAGCTTTTTAACTACCTCAGAGACCCCTGCCAGGGATATGGGTGGGGCTGAGTCTTCAGACTCTACCTCCTCCACCAAGGACATGTTAGCCGGGTTCAGGAGCTCCTCAAAGTGTTCTTTCCACTGCTCGACAACATCCCCAGTCCGGGCCAACAGTTCCCCTCCCCAGCTGAATACAGCCTGAGTCAAGCCCTGCTTCCCCTTCCTGAGTCGCTGGATGCTTTGCCAGAACTTCCTTGAGGCCAACTGAAAGTCCTCCTCCATAGCTAGAAAAGCGCTATATAAAATGCAATTTGATTGATTGATAGCCTTGCCGAACTCCTCCCACACCCGAGTTTTTGCTTCCGCGACCACTGAAGCAGCACAGCCCTTCTGGCCTCCTGATACCTGTCTGCTCCTTCCAGAGACCCCTGGGCCAACCAAGTCCGAAAGGCCTCCTTCTTCAGCCTGATGGCTTCCTTCACTGCCGGTGTCCACCAGCAGGTTCTTAGGTTGCCGCCTCGACAGGCACCAATGACCTTATGACCACAGCTCCTGCCTGCCGCATCTGTAATAGAGGCTTTGAACATGGCCCACTCAGACTCCATGTGCCCAGCCTCCCTTGGGGTACACGAGAACTTCTTCCGGAGGTGGGAGTTGAAGACCTCATGGACAGGGGCCTCCGCCAGACGTTCCCAGTTCACCCTCAATACACGTTTGGGTTTGCCAGGTCTGTCCGGTAGCCTTCCCCGCCTTCTGATCCAACTCACCACCAGGTGGTGATCAGTTGACAGCTCTGCTCCTCTCCTCACCCGAGTGTCCAAAACATACGGCCACAGATCTGATGATATGACCACAAAGTCTATCATCGATCTTCGACCTAAGGTGTTCTGGTACCAAGTACACTTATGAACTACCTTATATTCGAACATGGTGCTTGTTATGACCAATTCATGACTCGCACAGAACCGCTCGGGTTCAGATCGGGGAGGCCGTTCCTCTCAATCACGCCCCTCCAGGTTTCTCCATCATTGCCCACGTGAGCATTGAAGTCCCCCAGCAGAACTATAGAGTCCCGAGGCGGAGCCCTATCCAGGACAGAGACGCCAAGAAGGCCGGATACTCCAAACTGCTATTCGGTGCTTAAGCACACACAACAGTCAAAGCTTCCCTCCACCCCAGCGACTCGCAGTCGTATAGAGGCGACCCTCTCATTACCCAGGGACAACTCCAACACGGCGGCGCTCAACCGGGGACTTGAGAGTGACATATGATGTCACTCTTAAGTGAGTAACGAAATTGTTTTCTTTTTTCGTTTTTTTTTCTAATAAGTTCACATTTTGAACCATAAATGTGTATGAAGAGAACATTGTAAAATTCAACTTCATATTAGCCACGATGTGTGTACGTTGACCGCGCTGCAGAGGCAGTGGGCGGGGCAGCCTATCCGGGAACTACCGCTGACCTCCGGAGTAGGATCGGAAACATGGCGGAGGTAGGCAAGAGTGATAAATATTCGGAGAAATACATTTGTTTGTTTTTTGTATGCTCGTTTCTTCAATCGAACAAACAGATCGACAACCTTTTATCTAATCGAAGCGCGACGTTACGGGTGGCGTGAAAAATGTTTCCAGATACTCGCCGTATCTCAACACAGTCATGTTTTGGTAAACTTCAGAGCTGGCTAGCGTTAGCAACGCAACCGAGACGCCAATTAGCAGTCGCGCTAGCTATCGGTTAATTGTTTGTTTTGATGAGATACTCCACACCTACACACACGTAACTTCAGCAGCTTGAAAGAAACAGTTAAAGATATGGGGCCAGTTTGCTGCTGTCCAGTAAATTTCTTGCCTTTTGTGTTAGCCAGTTTAGCTGTGGCAAGCTAGCTTAACTAGATCAAACGAGGTAACGTTAGCCTGCAACTTGCGATACAACCAAGTTAAGTTGTTCAGCTGTTTCACTTATGCTCGGGGAGTGAACGTAGGCAATAAAACCTAATGGTTACAGCATCGACTTTGCTTTGCTGACTCAGTTTTTCTGTTGGTGGTTACGTGGAAAAAGTAGCCCCCTACCCCCACCTCCGTTTATTATAAATATGCATCAGGCAGCTTTGAAGCCACAGGTTCAGGCGCGCTTTTTGCCCTCTCCCACTTCTTACCTACTGACGACAGATATCACCACTGCGTGTTATGTTCAGACATAAGATAACTAATTTTGACGGATGTGTAAATAACAGTAAACCCGAAGCTGGTGTCTTATTAATTTGTTCATCTCTGTTTTCCCCCCAGCCCTCCCTCGGGAGTTCGAGCCCAGGTACCTATTAAACTGTCCTGCCACTTACAGAGCATGATGATCAAATTCAGTCCGTCATAACTATTTAGCATGAGGCTTTGGTATACAAATAACTTTTTTTTTTACTGACAAAACTTTTTGTCTTTTTATATTTTCTGCTGTGTGTGGTTGTAATGTACAACATCTACAACATACCCCCTTCCACCTGGAAATTGGTGGATTGTCTTCACAGGAGGTTCAGCAGGTTCCGATGACCATGACTTCGATCCCTCGGCAGACATGCTCGTCCATGACTTTGACGATGAACGCACGTTGGAGGAGGAGGAGATGCTGGAGGCTGCAGATGAGACCAATGCTAACGAGATAGAAGATCTTGCACGGGTGAGTCCTACCCAAACAAAAAATGTTTAATCCAGTGATTGCATTGCAAACTGAAGAGTTAACTATCCTTATTAAAATGCTACCCAAAGAATGATCGCCACAATGAATCTGATGTTTTCCCAAAGGCCTTGGAAAATGCTTTCAGGGTCAGGGTGTGTGGATGACTCATACCAATGCCACAGCACAGGTGGTGCGGCCATAGGAGAATATGTTTTCTCGTTGAATTTAGAATTTGAAGAAGCTACCAAAGTCAGAATACTTAGACAGTGAGCAGAGCACCAATTACAAAATTGGTGCTGGCATCTCTCTGTTGCCTTGCAGAGAGCATGTGATTGTGCACATCCAGCCCAGATGTGCGCTAAACTTGCGGAAGTAGACAAAGAGATTATTTTCTCGTTAAGCGGTCGTGGATGGTGTCATTTTCAGGAGGGGTTGTAAAAATTTATAGAACTTTGTTGAAATGTGACTCCAAAGATACTTGGTTGCCCTGCCCAAGTAAAGTTTATATGTACGAAACACTGAAATCTCTAATCCAGTCTGGTTTACACCTTGGGAAGTAAGTGCGTATAATTTATTCCATTAGGAAGGAGAGATGCCCATTCATGAGCTGTTGAGTCTATATGGCTACGGAGCTGGTTCACCTGCAGAAGAAGATGAAGAGGAGGAGGAGGAAGATCCTGAGGAGGAAGAAGAAGAGGAGGAGGAAGAAGAGGACTTGGACAATGATGAAAACAGCAGAAGCACTGGCGAGCTGAAAAGAAATGAGGTATGTGTTACCTGAACCCCTTGAAGCCATATAACCCTTAAAGAAAAAAACAGCCAAAAGAAAGTCAGGGAAGTTTGTCCAAGATAAATCTAAAACTGTATTTGTATGATTTGTTGCTACTTCAGCAGACCTTAACTCTGCAAATTCAACAGGCTCATTGACTGTGTATATGTGTCTTTTCAGGCTGAGGGATTGAAGACCTCATCAGGACAGGAAGATGAAGCTCAACCAACCACTGAGGGGCGCACACGCTCTGTCCGGTCCCTTGGAACAGCAGAACTCATACGCCCAAAGAAACTCAAATACTTTGAAAGTATGGGTAACCTACTCTGAACTAACTCCAGGGAATTGTGTTGTGTGCCATGTTTTTATTTGATTATGTATTGTATGTACAAGAGGTGAAAATCACCTGGAAAATTTGATAGATCTGAGTCAAATGGATAGCATATGTTTTTTCAGACAACAATGATGCAGAGGAGGAGTCTGATGAGGATGAGGACTACATCCCTTCTGAGGACTGGAAAAAGGTACAGCTAAACCTCCATTCCATTCATCCAACTGTAGATCTTATGTATTTGACTGAGATGCCTGTGTGTTTCTGTGTAGAGTTTGCATGTTCTCCCCGTGTCTGTGGGTTTCCTTCTGGTGCTCCAGTTTCCTCCCACCATCAAAAAGATATGCATGTTAGGGTTAATACTCCTGCCTGTGCGCCTGACCAAGGCAATAGGAAAAAGAACTGGAGTTGGTCCCCGGGCGCTGCACTATAGCTGCCTACTGCTCCTATACAGTAGAATGGGTTAAATGCAGAAAACAAATTTCAATGTAACCATACAACTGTACAATGACAAAATAAAGTGGCTTTCTTCTTCTGTGTTGGCACATTACAGCCAGATACATGCTTTCCTGTAAAAATCATGTGTTAGAAGAAAAATAATACGGTCACATATTTTGGAAAATAATCAACAGTTTCTTTAGGATGTTTGAATTGGACAGTTACATATTTGTTTAATCAGTAAAAACTAGCACAGTTCAAGAATATGATGATGCTCCCTTAGCTCCACAGACAGACTCAATTACATTATTTGTGTATATGAACATTTACCAATGCAAAAAAAAGAAGTTTGTGCACAGCACACCAAAAAGCTGCATTTTATTGCTTAATAGAAGAGGTAAAGCCACATAAATCAAGCCTAACCAAATTAGTACAGAGAATTAAATCTTTACATTGCAGAAAATGTGCCACAAAATACCATAATTTGCTCAGATCTAATAATAATATTGTATGCGACTTCAGGAATGTTATCAATGATAAAGCAAAATGCTAATAAAGACATAACAGTTAAAAATACACTTTAAATGTTTATTCTTAATGAGGGATGCAAGCAGGTACCATACTTTGAATGGATTTGGAGTAATTTTCATCAACCATACCTTTAATCTTAACAGGAGATCATGGTGGGCTCCATGTATCAGGCAGAAACACCGGTGGGGCTCAGTAAATATAAGGACAATGAGAAAGGTAAGGTAGTGGCCTCAGTACATTTGATAGAGATATGATCTGAAATTTGGTATTGTGGATTAAATCACATGGCGGCACGGTGGCGCAGTGGTTAGCGCTGTCGACCTTGGGGTCCCAGGTCCTTTCTGTGTGGAGTTTGCATGTTCTCCTCGTGTTTGCGTGGTTTTCTCTGGGTGCTCCGGTTTCCCCCACCATCAAAAAGACATGCATGTTAGGGTTAATACTCCTGTCTGTGCCCCTGACCGAGGCATGGCAAGACGAACTGGAGTTGGTTCCCGGGCGCTGCACGGCAGCTGCCCACTGCTCCTAGTTACACAGCTAGGATGGTTTAAATGCAGATGAAGAATTTCCCCACGGGGATCAATAAAGTAATAAAATAGTAATAAATTAAAAAAAAATTGTCTCATCTCTATGTAATTGTTTCCACAGTGTACGAAAATGATGACCAGCTATTATGGAATCCAGAGTGTCTGTCTGAAGGCAAGGTGGTAGAGTTCTTAACAGAGGCATCGAGGAGAACTGGGGAGGAAAAGGGAGTAGATGCAATCCCAGAGGGATCTCATATCAAGGACAATGAACAAGTAAAAGGAAGCATTATATACAATGTTGAGTTGAAATTAATGAAGCAATCAAGACACACTGCCTGCATTTGTTTATAGTTATTTTTGGATCCGATGTACATCCATGATCAACTAAGCCTTTCAAACTGTATTAAATCTATTTTCACATGTAATCTTAATGTCTACAGGCATTGTATGAGTTGGTGAAGTGTGAGTTTGACACAGAGGAAGCTTTGAGAAGATTGAGGTTTAATGTAAAGGCAGCTAGAGGTGAGTAGACAGTCGAGACAGTCTGCTTGACACAATTTACAACTGATTTCTGACAGACACTGCTGTCCATCATTTCTGAGATACTTTGATCATGTGATTTTTAACTTTGAAAGGATTTTAATGCAATCTCAACACTAACACATATCTTTGGTGTGACAGAAGAGCTATCTGTCTGGACTGAAGAGGAATGTCGAAACTTTGAGCAAGGGCTAAAAGCTTATGGGAAAGACTTTCATTTAATACAAGCCAACAAGGTAAGATAACTATCTGAAATGTATATAAATTGTTATATTTTTCTTTTGTAAAGCCAACAAGAAGAAAAATAGCTGATATAATGTCTGTTGTGAATTATGACATGAGTTTGAGACCCATGTTGGTGTGCACTGTTTTCTGGCTGATGGATGCTAAGGGTAGGATTCAGCTCGATTTCAACCTTGTCAGTTTGAGAGAGAAATCAAATTGCAGTCAGTGAAAATAACGAATTTTTACGAAGATTTCTGTTGAATCCTTAAACCAAGTTTGATTTGTCTCTGAGTTGAAATTGACCTGTGTCCGTCCCTGCAAACGTTGGTAATAATGGCTATTTCGTGTCTGCTGAATTAAATTTTTCAGGTGAGAACTAGGTCTGTAGGAGAATGTGTGGCCTTTTATTACATGTGGAAGAAGTCTGAGCGTTATGATTTCTTTGCACAGCAAACCCGACTTGGGAAAAGGAAATACAACCTTCACCCTGGTGTCACGTGAGTTATTTTCTTTGACACAGCAGCTTTTGTTTTTACGGTGTGAAGAAAGCTTTCGATGGCAGTAAGCAAAATACATTCCTACTGCTAATATCCTGTTGATGTATTGATGCTAGCAATTATTGGAAAAGCGTTATGTTCAATTTGCCACAAGGATGTCCTGATCTGAAAGATTGAATCAGTAGATCAAGACATATTTGTATTGATTATAAGCTATATTAAATCCAATAAAATCACAGTCCTTTGTTTATTTTACTGTATTGTGCTCAGTCTATGCCAGCTGTCATAGGTATTGTAAATGGACACTATCCACAACGTAGGGCAGAAAGTGTAAAGTTAACAAGCAGCTGAAACACCTGCAGTGGGAAACTATTTTAAATGAGAAAGTGAAAGCAGCCCAACGGCAATGCTGGTGTTTAGTTAGGTGTTTCATCACCACCAATTGAATTATAGATTGATAACTTCATTTTGTTGGAGAAAAAAACAAAAACAAATGAAAACCATTAAAGGAAAGCTGTAGTGTAGGCTGTTCTGTTAATGCAGAGCGACTAATTTGTCATGTATAGCTTAATGTAGCTGAAATGTGCGCTGTGCAGCTGTATTATGTAGTAAAATACATATATCAGATTCGGATGGGTAAACTAATATTAAATGACTTGGATTCGATCGGGGCCAAAAAAAACCCTGATGGGGACATCCTAGACTTGATTGGTGTTGCTTATTGGTTGTGTAGAGATAACGTAGTGCAACCACATACACTTAATATGATGAGAAGGAAACTGATGTTATCCTGATAAATATTGTGGGGTGTTGGTACCATGCCTATTGTGATGTAGGGCTGTCATTTTTTATGTTTACTATCAAATTTCATAAACAGAGTCTTAAATAACACAACACTGCAGTTCTTTTGTCACCCTTATTTGAACAAATCATTTGTTGAGCAAAAGGTCTTACCAATTGGCAAAGCATTTTCACACCTGTTGGCCCCACACTAGAGGATAATTAGGCCAATTTTGGGTTCAGTTCACCCCCCGACTATTACGGGGCAGTTTCCAATTTGAGGCTGGTTTGAATCATGTCTGAAGCGATTATCTACCCCAATGATCCTTAAGTGTGAGGTTTTTACAGACATAATCTTATTGTTATCGATTGGATCGGCGTCGCCCCGATTTCGAATGTAAATATCAAGCATGTTTGATAAATTTGAAATCAGGGCGACTTGGAACAGTGAGGGAATATTGAGCAGAAACCTGCAACAGCCAAGAGCGAGCTCACCGGGAAGCATTACCAACCAGATTTTACTTGTGTATGTATTTATAAATGTATAAGTTGAGGTGTTCGGTTGGTGTGGCGGTCTATTCTGTTACCTACCAACACGGGGATCGGTGCTTCGAATCCCCGTGTTACCTCCGGCTTGGTTGGGCGTCCCTACAGACACAATTGGCTGTGTCTGCAGGTGGAAAGCCAGATGTGGGTATGTGTCCTGGTCGTTACACTAGCGCCTCCTCTAGTCGGTCGGGGCGCCTGTTTGAGGGAAGGGGGAACTGGGGGGAAGAGCGTGATCCTCCTACGGGCTACATCCCCCTGGTGAAACTCCTCACTGTCAGATGAAAAGAAGTAGCTGGCGACTCCACATGTATCTGAGGACGCATGTTGTAGTCTGCAGCCCCTCCCTGGATCGGCAGAGGGGGTGGAGCAGCGACCGGGACAGCTCGGAAGAGTGGGGTAGTTGGCTGGATACAGTTGGGGAGAAAAAAAAAGGGGGGGATACATGTATAAGCCATGCTGATTTGTCTTCTCAGCATGACTTCATCCACAGCTTTTTCTCTTTGGGCTATGTGTCGCAAATTGTGGTCAGTCACACATGGATGACCTGAGAGGGACGCTTGGTAGGGACGTATAGTGGGGTTGTTTAGTACTGTACAGACGTTTAGTACAGAGCGAACCACCTTTTATACTGTGACAACACAGCAATTAAGAGACAGTACACCTATTTTTCGCGTCAGGTGCGCCATGGGTCTGTATGGTTTCATGCTTGTTTTGTTTTCAGTGCAAAACAGTACACAAGTGCAAACAGCTGACGAAGATGGTCCGCCTCCATGTTTGTTTTGCTCTGAAATAACGTTTGATCACGCAAGTTTCTGAGAGCCGAAGTCCCTGGAATTGCCCCTCTGAAATCTTTTAGTATAAACACCTAGTGTGTGGTCCTGCGTCTTGACCAAATCAGCTGGTGTGTGCGTTCTTACGATTAAAATATTGAAAATTGGTTAAATCTGTCGCTATATCTGAGGGCTTCCCAGTTAAGATTCTAAAATCCTCTAGTGTACACAAGGCATTAGTCCAGTTGTGTGTTATTTCTTTGTGTGAACCTGTTTTTTTTTTCACTTGTTTCACATTTCATAACAAGATAGACTTGCCTAGCCAGTCTGATATTTAGTTTGAACTTTGTATGACATAGACACATGGTCATTCTTCAACAGAACGTAAGTGCAGCCTACTGGCTCATGTTTTCATAGCTGCACAGTTCTCCACACAGCCTGGTTTACATTGCAAATTGATATGACGGTCAGTTTAATATTTGTTGAGGCATACTGCAGGAATAGCAGTTTTCTTCCCACTGTAGGGCTGCATATGTCATCTATCACCAGAATATTGGCACACAAAAGTATTTATTTAAAATACACAAACATGCACCAATGCATTGGCAAGACTTTGTTCAACAATTTGATGTAAGCTCTTCCTCACATGGCAGTGAGCACTGCTCTGCATCTCATAAAAAGATGAATTGACATACTAGTGATACCTTGTTTATATTTGTATACAATGTCTAGAAAATTCCCACAAAGGAAGGATATCCTGACTTTGTTAAACAGGGTTAGTAAGTAGGCTAAGCATTTTAGTTGTCCACAGTTTTTTTTTTCAATTCTGTAAGCGCAGCCATTTTTTTTAACTTTGTGGACATAATTCATTTGTGAGTAACTGTGTTGTATGAAAGTCATGAACTAGGAGAAGGTTGACTTTTGTTCATACTGGTCCAAAATTGGAGAAGTGACAGCTTAAACAACAAACTCTGCCCAATGTATGTGAAACCAGTGCCGTAGCTTAAGTTGTGTGGAACTGACTGTGCTGCTCTGTGTGATCAGAGACTACATGGACAGGTTGCTGGATGAGACGGAGAGTGCTACGTCCAGCAGGGCAGCATCACCCCCTCCCACCAACTCCAACAGCAGCACCAGCCACTCAGAGAAAGAGGACGGTAGCAGTCAGAATGGTAAGAACAATCCCAAACACACAATATATACAGAATATATGAAGGCAGAGTTGTACATTTTAAAATACTGTTTGGGTTAAGTTTCAGTTGCCTTTGAGGTAGTTATATATATGCCCAATGTTTCCACCAAGTTAACTAAAATAAGTCTGATTGTGGTGTTTGTTAATGCTTTATCACCTGTAGCAACTCAGTCTTCTCTCCCTCCCCTCTACAGGTATAGCGAGTCACAGTTCGAGCTTTGTGGAGGGCTCCCAGTTGCCTCAAGCAAACAAAATCAAACCTGAAACGATCCAGTCCAACGGTCCCTCCCATCTTCTGTTGAATGCTCCTCCCCTCACCTCAGACAATGACTCTAATGGCTGCAGTCAGCCTAGCGCCCCCAGCCATGATCGGAATGGTTCTCTGGAGGCCCACCTAGACCACGGGGAGACTCCTGTGGTGTATGACAGGCCAACCAAGAGGTGCAGGACGGAGGCTGAGCCTTTGGGCCAGAGCGAGCTGGAACCTTCCAGAATGCAGGAGAACTGAAGGGTGATCATGTGACATTGCCTAAAGATGTTGATTTGGGGTCTTTTTTTTTCTGTTACTACCACTTACCCCATTAATGGGCTGGGTAATGAAGGGGGGATGGTAACTGAACCCTATAGTCAGCCTTTAAGTGCAGCATAGACTCGGAACGATGACCCAATGATTCACTCCACTGTAAGGCCAAAGGCCAGTGAAAAACACACCTTGAGGAAACCAACCAACCAAAACCCAGCCAGCCCACCCCATAATGAAAGGAAAGGGCAGAAGTCTGATTGTAAAGGAGCATCCCCTCATCCATCCCCTTGCTGACTGCCCCCAGTCTAGCAAAACCTGTGCTCCGCCTCTTATCCCAAAGTACCACAGCCCCTCCTTAAATACTCACACCTACCAGGATTATCATTCATTCCAGAAATGTGTTCCTCAACCCATTATCAATATTTCCATTTTTCCTGTTTTTGGAGACTGATATCAAAATTTTACAGAGAAAATGCTTTCTTTCTATTTGTATCTGAAGATGATTAATAATCACCTGTGATATTTTTTTACGTGAAATATATTTATATTTTTTAAAAGGAAAAAAAAGCAATTTGAATGGGTATTCACTGTCCAAGCCATTTTAGCCCAAGAAATAGGGAGACCCCTAATGGGAGCAGCCGAAAGAAGAAGAAGAATATAGGTTGTCATAAAGAGGCCGGTTAGGCAAATAAGCTAGGTTGGCTGATGTGGTTGCTAGTTCGCTATAGTTGCATTTTCATTTGATGTTTCTCTTTACTGAAAGGAGCAGCAGAGATAACCAGCGGCATAACATTGTTGCACCTTTAGTTCATAAACTTCTTTAGCCACTGCCATGGCTAAATACATGCCATGGCATGTATGTTCATGTATGTTCGATTATAATAAATGAACCGATGGGTATCGGCCCTGCTCCAGGTTTGTTTGTGTAAAGCAGCTGACATCAGTGATGTCCTGTATAATAACTCATTGGTTAGAAGATTGCTGTATTTTTGGATTTTCACAGTCGTGCTTTGCTTCGTCTCCTTGTTTTTACTAGACAGAATGACCATTTTTATTGTAAAGTTTGTATAGATTTCTTAATCTTGTGCAGTTGGTACACTTTTTGATAACTGTCTGTTGTCCATCTGTACTTCATGGTCTGTCTTGTGTGCTTTTTGTTTAAAATCTCTGGTCTTCTTTTCCTCTGCCATAGAATGTAATAAAAAGTAGCCATTCCGTTTTCCTCTGCTGTTGGCAGCATTATCCATTCCTGTGTTTCAGTGTGGTCAATTGAAACATTTGCAGCAATGCCATAAAAACTTGTGCATAAAAATACTCCCCAACATAGGATATTTGCTGGTTTCCTTTTAGTTTGAAAACTGCACAGTTAAAAGGACTTCAGTTCAACCAGCATTTGCTCTGTTAGGACTAAATAAGTAGCTTTGGTACTAAGAATTCCTGTTGGTTGTTGTAGGGACCACTTTGAAGCAGGAGGATGTGGTTTAAAAAATTATTTTCTTTGGTACAGTAGCAATTCTGTTTGGTATATTGCGTGCCATTCCTTGGGCATGCATTTGTGTTTTGCTTTGTATGTCTCTCTTTCTTCCTCCCCATCATTCAGCCTCAAGTCTCACACCACCGGTCCCTCCATGTTATCATGGCCGGCCAAGTCCTTTCATATTGGGGTCTGCATCTGAAGTAGCGTTGTCCATTCCCTGCCTTCTGTACATCCTATTTATATTTAGTCAGTATACCTTTATAGGTAGTGTGTATCTGATTAATTTGTTACTCTATGATATTAGTTAATCAGTATTCAGTCCTTAAATCGTTATCCTCTAAGCAACAGTTCTTTGATTTGGCAGCACTGTTGATCCTTGCCCCGCCCCCCCTCCCCCGTGTTGCTTATTGAGCATCAGTTCTGTAAATCTTGTAAATGGCACACTGCTCACAGGTTCACTTGTCTGCTAGCACCATTGTAAATAAAACGGCACTGGTCTTTTTTTTTTGCTGTTAAGTCTTGTCCCATTAATTTGATATACAAAAAAACTGGTTGTGGAATCACCACTCCAGCTTGTTCTTGGGACAGCTGCTGGGTTGCACCACATTTTGGGGGCTCATCTAGGAACAACCAGTGTTTCATGGGACATATTCACTTTGTGTGGTTCATGAATGATTTTTGATATACAAGGTTTCCTTGGTAGTCCGAGCCCTGACACATGCCCTAAGGACAATCTTTAAAAAATGTCAGCTCACATTAATATTTCTGTTACAGGGTATTATGTTAAACAAATTGTGTCATGTAGGGGGAGCTGAAGTAAATGTCTTTACACTTGACTGATACAAACCTGTCCTCTGCAGAGAGAACACTAGGTGCTGGGATAAGTGCTTCATCTATTTCAGGGAAACCAAGCATTGTACAGGGTAACCCAACTCCACATGCTGAGGACACAGTTGAGCCTAATGGCCAGCATACACCGGCACTAGCTGAAATGCATCAGGCGGCACTGGGCCTGTAAATGATGGAATGAGCTGCAAATTTTCAACAAGCCTACAAATTTGAACTCTGTGAGAAAGGAGCAGCTTTGATATTTCACAGACTTCAGTTGGCACTTCCTGTGTGTTCTACAGACAGCACTTTACTCATTTGGCTTGCCACTCTGCTGCATCGGTGTGTGCTTGGCTGTAACGACCAAGCTGAGAGTCTGCCTTGCTCATCTCTAAACGGAGGCCAGAGAAAAGGGAAAGTATAAGTAAAAGTTTGACCTACGACTAAAAATTCATAGACGAGTGACTGAAGCTGAAATTGTAGTTTTAGTACAGCAGCTTGAAGTGAAGGCTGAGAATCTCTTGGTAATTGGTCAATGTCTTCCACACACAGTTTTGATATCAATGAGTACTGACCTGGTGCATCTATTTAATGAATCAGAGGTCAACTCCTATTTCTTTGCTTTTGAACACATTGCTTTGTCATTACAATGACCCAGAGATATGTGACTGCTATTACACAGGCAAGGCCCCAAGGGTTGTTTCCTCACTCTTGTCTAAAGATGCACAATATGACAGACTTAAGGAGACGGACCTCTGTGCATTTGAGCTTGTGCCAGTGGCCTATAGACAGAAATGCAAGAACCACAAAAAGAACAATACTCTTTTTTTTTAATTGTACCCAGCCAATCACTCCACTCTTCTGAGCCGTCCCAGTCGCTGCTCCACCCCCTCTGCTGATCCGGGGAGGGTTGCAGGCTACCACATGCTTCCTCCGATACATGTGGAGTTGCCAGCCGCTTCTTTTCACTTGAACATGAGGAGTTTTGCCAGGGGGATGTAGTGCGCGGGAGACTAACGCTATTCCCCCCAGTTACCCCTCCCCCCTGAACAGACGCTCCGACTGACCAGTGGAGGCGCTAGTGACCAGGTCATCCCACCTGCAGACATGGCCAATTGTGTCTGTAGGGCCACCTGACCAAGCCGGAGGTAACACGGGGATTCGAACTGGCAATCCACGTGTTGGTAGGCAACAGAATAGACCGCTATGCCCACAATACTCAAACTGTTGAATTTGCAAAGGAGAAGGGAGCTCTCTGACAAATAGTGTCAAGGCTAATGGGATGAATAATTTTGTTTCTTTTTGTGAGTTGATGCTACTGGAAGATTTCAAGAGCTACAGAGAGACATCGATCAGAGAACTGTGATACATTTAAATGGGAAAAAACAAAAACAAAAAAACAACCCCTTCCCCCGTCCTAGGCAGCTGACTGGTTTGGTCTCACTGACAGAACTGTTTGAGTCCTCTCACTCAGACAAGTCCTCAGTGCTTTGACCTGTGAGACCAGATCCTGGTTCCTCTTTCAATCTGACGGACCCAAAGGATGTCTCGTTTCAACCGAACGAGGAATGCGAGGGTTTTTTTTATTGTCAGAAGAACAAAGGCCACATCATTACTGATTGTCCTTTAAAAATAAGCAGCAGTCACGGGTTTGATTAAAACTGTTCCATTTGCAAGCGCTGAACCGAAACACAAAGGGAACAGACTGTTTCAGATCCAATCTTTTGAGCCCTTCATTTTTGAGGGTTTCGTTTCTTTGACCTTACGGGATACCGGTGGGTGCCAGTCTTTTATTCTTGCAGATGTCCTGCACCTGTTTGAGCCATCTTCATGCTGTTTGAACCGAATACTTCAGGGCAGTGAAAAGGGTCGTTTGCCTGCACCTTTGCATCAGGTTTGACCTAATAACTGGATTCTTCAAAGTAGCTGTCCGTCCTGACCTGCCAGCAAATGGTGTAGTCTTCATTTATCACGGATGATGCATTTCTATTCATCCCAATCCTTCATTACGAAATCTTCTCATATTTTACTTTGTACTTAAAGCACAGCACTTATCTAACATCGACTGATATTATCTTTTCTTCAAAATAGATGACCGGGGGGGGGGGGTACACCAAGATGGGTGGTGAATAGGGTGATGTTGGCTGTATTTAATAAATGTGTGTGGAGATACTCTGTAGTCATTTATTTGGTGGCCAGGCAGTGAAAAGAAATTTTTCTGTTACAGCAAAAAAATAAAACAAAATAAAATAAAAAGATTAGATTTCTGTGCCTTCTTGATAAAAATCTGTTGAAAAACATAAGTACTAAATTTCATGACAAATAAGCTTATACATTTGCATTTCTTACAGGCACTGTTCAGGCACGTTCATCCATGTGTTTAATGATCTGATCGAGAGCAAACACATCCATCTATGATTGTCGTGTTGAGCAACATGACCTAAAACAAACTATGCATGTACTATATGTGTATTCACAAATACATACATTAATACATACAGTGGGCAGCACAGTGGCGCAGTGGTTAGCGTGGTTGCCTCACAGCAAGAAGGTCCTGGGTTCGAACCCCGGGGATGTCCAACCTTGGGAGTCATCCCAGGTTGTCCTCCGTATGGAGTTTTCATGTTCTCTCCGTGTCTGTGTGGGTTTACTCCGGATGTTCCGGTTTCCTCCCACAGTCCAAAGACATGCAGGTCAGGTGAATCGGCCATACTAAACATACTACAGGGTGTCTCCCTGCCTGCTGCCCAATGACTGCTGGGATAGGCTTCAGCGTCCCACGACCCGAATTCAGATAAGTGGCTTGGATAATGGATGGATAAATACAGTGCCTTCAAAAAGTTTTCACTTACTTAAACTCTCACATTTTGTTCCTGCTAAACCCCCGAATTATAAATGCATCAAAGACAAAAAAACCCTTTCAACAAGACAATAAATTCAACACATTTATGAAGCAAAAAGCTCATTTACAAAAGTATTCAACCCCCACATCTTAGGAATTATATTGATTCTGAAGATCTAAATGCTTTATTTCATTTTGACATTATAGAGAATTACTTCTATAGGGGTAGAAAAAAAATTAATTTTTTTGAAATTCATTCTGCAACACAGCAAAACTAAATAATGAATGGGAGGTAGATACTTTCTGAAGACACTGTACCTTCACATGCTGGAATGTATTCAGTACATAGCTTTGCAATAACCTTCAGGAATGAGGCGTTCCTGTAGCTCCATGGATTATGCCTTTTCTGTGAAGGGTTAGATGCAAATATTTCTCAAACTTCTTGCAAACATTTAAACGTCACTCTGATATTCCTGATACATAACGTCACACTAATCAAAAATAAAGACAGCACAAAAAATGATAGTAAACATTTATGGTGAGACATACTATTAAGACTAATTTTCTTACTTGATTGTTCCTCGGTGAAGGTGAGAAAGGAATAAACCAGGCTTCCTGCAATACTGTGGGAAAGAGAGGCGAGAAGAAGCCGTTAACCGACTGTTCTGGGAACATCTTTTCAAAACACAAAATACGAAATGGCAACTCCTCAAACAAAAGAGCAGCTCCTTACCTGATGTTCAGACCAATGAAGTTGGTCCAGGTGAATATGTAGTCTCCACCAAACACTATTCCGATGTACGTGACCAGAATATTCTGGGGAAAACGACGAGAGCGGTCACTGTTGATGCTCTTTCTGAAGTAGTGAGTGAAAGCTGAATGTAGAATAAAAGAGTGTGAGATGGCTTACTTTAATACAGCCCACGATGGAGGTGGTTAGCGCAGAGTTGTGCTGGGTGCAAAGCACTATGGAATACATTAAAACGAAGCTGTCAAACAGAGTAAGGTAATGTTAGGCAGTAATAATATTATGGGATATCATGTGGTTAATATATCAACAAAACCGGGAACGAAAGTTAGGAAAGGGCTCACCCCATTACACAGGAAAGCACAAATTGTGCAACAAACAGCATGTCAGACCATTTATCAAACTCTAGCACCTGAAAAAAAATGCAAACCAGTTGTCCCCACACACACACACACACGCACACACACACACACACAGATTATGTTAATGCAGGTTTGCTTCGCAGCTCTGGCTAATCCAAAATTGAAGCTACACTCATCTAGGATATAAAGGTGTTATGAGATGCATTACCATTTGCAGGTCCCCTGTGTAGTAGGCATATGCCACAATGGGGAAAATCATGATCAAAGCATTGTAGTAGAGGATCCCAAATTTCCCTAGCTCCTATGAGTACAAGGGTGCATAAAATTTGAGAAAACAGCTTTAAAAAAAAAGAAAACAATAATCAGTGAAGCATCATTGTAGATAAAACAGAACAACAATAATCACTGTTTTACATTAGTTTTTCAGGAACTGAATTAACATCAAACATTTTTTTTTTTTACCATTGTAGCTAATGAGCATAAAAACTAGGTTGCCTTGCCTTGGAATCAAGTTTCTGTTTCACATACACCCCGCTGGCTGCAGTCAGAACATTGTTCAACATTATGAATACATAACCATGAAGGTCAAAGGCCAAATCAGCACTGCAAACACAGAGAACATGACAGTATGAGATACACCCTGTGTGTGTCTGTTTTTAACCACAAGCGAATATCAAAGTTGTCTCAGTTTAGCAGTGTGCTCTTACAAACTGTCTGGTGCTGCTAAAAATGTATGATGCTTGTTAACTAGACAATGTGAATTTTCATTTTTGTATACTGAGTTGGGATTGCTCTGGTTTCTCTATGCCAAAATCTCACCTTGCAGCAATAAAAGCACCAAAGATCATGGCAAAGACGGTTAACTTGATAGACCTGGAGAAGGTCTTTCTGTAAAGAACAATATATTGCTGTTGAGGACAGGGAAATCAAAATCTTTTGCTTTGTATTTCTACATTTGAGAGAATTCTAGTTATATAATCCTATGACGAGATGCCAAACTTACTTCAGTAAGACTCCCTCAAACACCATGGTAAGTAAAATAGAGAACCTCCTTAAAACTGTAAACATGGGGAGACTGGGGGAGAAATATTTTGCTGCATCAAAAGAAAATGATAAAAGTGGTAAATTATGTAGCACGAAGTAATCATGGAACAAACTCTTACTTGAGCCGCTGTGTCCCAAACAGCCCTGATATCTGATTCCCCACATACAAAAGAGGCAGAGGAAATATCTGGAAAATAGCAAGACACATGCTAAAAACAAAGTTTTTGCTGGTTTTGATGAAAGATCGTATTTCCCTCTGAACTGTTTTGAGTGCAAGCAAAAGCACTTCATTTTATTTATAAGCCATACATTTGACCCCAAAACCAATGCCTCACCTTGTTCGGTATTTTCAAATCCATATCTTGAAATTTGACAACACCCAATGCCTTTGCAGTCCTCAGAACTACAATCGTAGCCAGCATCTGTAGTGATTTTAGGATATTTATATCAGGATTTATTATTTAGGTGTAAAAATATCAGCAGCAAAATCAGATATTTGAGAGAAGCATACCTGCCCGATTCCAACACATGTTGATGAGGGAAATCTGCAAGATTGTGAACATAAAATGAAATGATTTTGACGCCACGGGAATGCAAGCCCCTTTCTGCCTCTGTATCGCATGAAAACTAATGCCCTCATTCTCTGCTTCCTCCTTTCATTACTTTCATTAAATCATCAGTCGCTTCAATCTCCTATCTTTGTAACTGATTAGCCACCACATAATTGTCAAATGTAAAGAACTGGATATTTAAAAATCCAATATCCATCCATCTATTATCCGAACCGCTTATGCAGTTCTCAGGGTTGCGGGGGATGCTGGAGCCTGTCCCAGCAGTCATTGGGCGGCAGGCGGGGAGACACCCTGGACAGGCCGCCAGGCCATCACACAGGGCCGATACACACACACATTGATACCTAGGGACAATTTAGTAGTGCTGATTCACCTGACCTACATGTCTGTGGACTGTGGGAGGATAGCGGAGCACCCGGAGGAAACCCATGCAGACACGGGGAGAACATGCAAACTCCACACAGAGGATGACCTGGGACAACCCCCGAGGTTGGACTACCCCTGGGCTCGAACCCAGAAACTTCTCGCACTAACCACTGTGCCACCGTGCCGCCCCATTTATGAATAAATTAAGAAACTAAATACATAAAATAGGAATGTTAGGCAACAGCACCACCTATAGATGTGAAATAATATGTATATTAATATTTCAAGTCATAGTCCAAATTTTTCTGATCTTTAAAGTGTGCTGTAAAAACATTGGACATTTATACATGCATTAAGGAAAAGAAATCACAAGTTGTAAATTCAATATTTCCATGTAATATGCAAGTTGATTTATATATGTAGGCAGGGCTATTGCATATCTTACAATCTATTACTACTACAGAGTCTGCATATAGACGGGAGGTTGATCAGCTGGCCCTCTAGTGTGGCCATAACAACCTGGAGCTGAACATGCTCAAAACAGCGGAGATGACGGTTGACTTCAGGATGAGCCTCACAACATTGCCCCCCTCCCCCTCACAATACTCAACAACACAGTGTCTGTGGTGAAAACCTACAGATTTCTGGCTTCCACAATCTCCCAGGACCTAAGGTGGGCATTCAGCGTAGACACAACCACCAAAAAGGCCCAGCAGAGGATGTACTTTCTCCACCAGCTCAAGAAGTTCAACCTGCCTCAGGAACTGCTGATTCAGTTCTACTCCGCAATAATCCAGTCTGTCCTCTGCACATCCACCACTGTCTGGTTTGGATCGGCCACCAAACAGGACAGGGACAGACTACAACAGACAGTTAGGTCTGCAGAGAAAATCATTGGTGCCAACCTAACCTCCATTCAGGATTTATACACCTCCAGACTCAGGGAACAGGCAGGCAATATCACTGCAGACCATCACACCCTGGTCACAAGCTGTTCCTACTCCTCCCCTCTGGTAGGCGCTACAGAGCACTATACCCCAAAAACAACCAGATACAAAAACAGTTTCTTTCTGCGGGCTGTCATTCAAATGAAAGCTTAACACTGTCAAATAAATCCAACCATTTTGTATATACTGTACATTGAACGTATATTGGTATGCTCTGTCACGTCCATCTACCTCAGGCATGTATGTAAGTAACCTGCTAACATTTATTTCAGCATCTCTGATATATTCTCTGCACCATTTCACTTTATCATCTGTATATAGTCAATCCTTGTGTCTTGAGACCCAGCAATACAATTTTGTCCACTGTAGTGGACATAGCGTTTTTGTTCATCTCGCTCATACTATACATGCCACTGTATTCCGTCCTCTTTTGCCTTAAAGAGGAGACAACTGTGCCTTTAAAATGATATCAGGTGTGGTGTTGTGTGACCTTGCGAACGTGCCTGTGACTATCTTCAAAATGGCTTCTATCTCGGTATGTGCATTTTACAGAAAAAATAAAGGTAAGCATGAGAACAATTAAACAAATTAAAAATTAAACCCTGCTGTCCACCTACGGTGGACATGTTGTAAAATTTGAAAAAAAAAAGGTTTCAACATTTTTTTCTTTGCAATGTGTTTCTTACCACCCCAACACTTAATTTATGAAAAAAAGGAAAAAAGAAATTAAACAACATTATTTTTCTGGGTCTCAGATATCTGACGATTGTTGTGTTGTAGCGTTGTTATTCGATTTGAAGTACACTGAGAGAGCCACAAAACCGGAGTCAAATTCCATGTATGTGCAAACCTACATAGCCAATAAACATGATTCTGATTCTAATTCTACTTTTGACTGCTCCCGTTAGGGGTCACCACAACAGTTAATTCGTTTCCATCTCTTCCTGTCCTCTGCATCGTCCTCTGTCATGCCAACCACCTGCATGCCCTCCCTCACGACATCCATAAATCTCCTCTTTGGCCTTCCTCTATTCTTCTTGCCTGGCAGCTCCATCTTCGGCATCCTTCTCCCAATATACCCAGCATTTCTCCTCCGCACATGTCCAAACCACCTCAATCTTGCCTCTCTTGCTTTGTCTCCAAACCATCCAACCTGAACTATCCCTCTAATATACCCATTCCTAACCCTCACATCTCCAGCTCCACCTCCTGTCTTTTTATTAGTGTCACTGTGATTTAGGAGAACTTCGAATATTCCTGTAAGAAGATACTACCAACTGTGGAATTAAATACTTGTTTTATCCTTTCTTACATCGGAGTTCTGTGGAAGTGTTTTCCTTCTCAAGCTAACGTACACGAGTTAAGTCCAGGCAGTCATCGTTGCGCTTCAACCCCTACATTCGTAAGAAACACTGCTCCAATTGGAATAATGGACATTTGTTGAAGGGTTTGAAACCACAAGGAAAGAAGAATTACAACTAATTCAAGATATGGTGGCCGTGAGTAAAGATCAATTCTCAACTCTCCCTAGATATAGGTGACGTCTGTTTTCAAGTGTTAGCTAGCGGACTAGCCCGACATCATCATTAAAGAAAATATACGGTTTCATGTGGTTAGCCATACTACTTTGTGAACGGTAATTATCAGACTCTGAACAGTCACACTGTCGTCACTTTAACTATTTTAAGCCAGTTGGCGCATAAAGAATGGAGCACGGAGTTGAAGATTCAGCTACAGCTGTGAAGCCAAGGGTGGTGAATGTCACAGCTAAGGCAGTGGAAGAAAGGCTGCAATGTGCCGTTAGCTCACGGAAGGCCAAGCTAGCTAAGCCAAATGGTAAAATGAATCATTTACACGGATTAATGGACGACGGTGATGATAATAGCTTAACATGAATTCAAACCAAATTAATGGTGGAGTTCAACAGGCTGTTTGGGGAGTTTTGTGAATTGCATGCCAATGTTAAAGGGATACTTCAACAAATTTCTGAGGAAGAAATTAACAAAGATCAAGCTAACTGTTTTGAACCCAAAGCTGATGCCTTTAGGATTTTTGCAGTGAGGGCTAAGGCTTGGATAGATGAGGCTCATCTACGCAGCGCAGAAGCTACAAAATGCAACGAAGAGGTGCAGCTATCAGATAGTGCATCCATGATTTCTTTCTCATCATTAAAGCATGGTTCCAAGGTAGCTTCTGTGCATTATTCTCATGCATCATCTTATGCTTCATCTACTCGTCTAAAGACATAATTGGAGAGCTACATTGCTAGCCCAAGCATCCGCTTTAAAACAGAGAAATATCAGAGGAACAGGAAGCAAAACTAAAAAGAGAGAGAGAGGAGCTAGAGATACAAACTGCTTTAACAGCATCTGATGCTAAAATCAAGCTCTTGAACAAGTTTGAAGGGCTTGTTATCTCATCCAGAGCACCAATTCATGATGGAATGAACTCATACTTGTGTTCAAACAAATCTATAGATTTGCTAGCTCACAGGCAAGTAAAGTGTTCATCGCTCACAAACAGGCAAGTAGTGCAGAGTAATGACATTCTGCCAGCTTCGCCCTGTTGAAATGTGCCGAAGACAGCAGAGATCACTCCAATGTCCAAGCAGTCGGCACAGTGCTGCACAACTTCTATGTGGATGACTGTCTTAAATCAGTCCACTCAGAAGAAGAGGCAGAGTTGTTGTACCACACCTTGCGAGCTGTATGTGGAAAGGGCAGATTCAGACTTGCCAGGTAGATAAGCAACAGCAGGGCTGTGCTGTCTGCCATCCCAGAAAAGAAGAAGGCAACAGAGGTTAAAGACCTTGATCTGGATCGAGATGCGTTTCCCATAGAGAGAGCTTTGGGAGTTCACTGGTGTACCCAGTGCGACAGATTCAGGTTCAAGATCATCATACCAGATAAAGCGCCCACCAGGAGAAACATCCTATCCATCATCAGTTCTGTTTATGATCCATTGGGTATCTTGGCACCAGTTGTGCTTCCAGCGAAGGGAATCCTGCAAAGGCTCTGCAGACTAAAGCTAGGCTGGGATGTCCTGATACCTGATGAGTTCACTCGTGAGTGGTATACTTGGAGGACAGGGCTTCCCCATCTGGTGGGCCGCAGCGTCCAGAGGTGGAAAAACCCGGTCCCGAAAGTAAAAACCCTAACCATGTCTTTATTCCATCCATGTATTAAACCAGCTAATTTGGGAAACTAGTCAGTGCAATCTGATGGTTTAGTACATGAGTGGAGTAAAGACACAGTTAGGGTTTTTACTTTCTGGACCGGGTTTTTCCACCTCTGGCAGCGTCACTAGGTGTTTCAAGCCTGCAGGCTTTGGTGACGCAGTATTCAGCCGACTACACCACTTCGCTGACGCGTGCAAAGAAGGTTATGGGACAGTTAGTTACATGCTACTGAACAACAGCAGCAACAAAGCCCACTGCGCGTTTGTCATGGGGAAGGCCAGAGTGGCTCCACTTAAGCCCATGACTACCCCTCGCATGGCGCTTACTGCAGCCACCATGGCTGCCCGCATGGACAAGACGTTGAGAGCGGAACTGCAGCTGAAACTCCAAGAGTCTGTGTTCTGGTCAGACAGCAGAACTGTGCTGAAGTAGTATATCAGAAACAGAACGAGCAGATTCTGCACTTCCATTGCTAACTGAGTGGAGACTATCTTGAAAATCTCTAAACCATATCAGCGGAGATATGTTACTACCTCACAGAACCCTGCAGACTACACGTCAAGGGGACTCAAGGCAGTGAAACTCACCCAAAGCCATACTTAGTTGCAGGGGCCCCAAGGTAAATGGTAAATCAAGCAACGAAGGAAGAATACTGCTTAAATGGGAGGACTTCAATTTCTTTGGCTCCACGTGGTGTATATAGTTGGTAATTGTCCCCGGTTAAGAGTGCAATTAGGGGCTGGTATGTGGGAACCAAGTTACGTTTATATACGTGCTTAGTTCTATAAATAAGCGCAGTCTGTATTGGGTTAATAGCTTATGTAAATTGAGATAAATAAGCGATTTCATTTAATAAGTTATAGGCTCCAGCATCCCCGCGACCCTGACAGCGAGATAAGTGGTTCGGATAATGGAGGGATAGATGGAAGTTAATTAATAGTAGTTCTTAAAAGTCAGCTTATAATCATTTGATTTAATTGATGTTGATGTAAGCGTGGTATTTTGTAAAAGGCAACACTATGTGAACTTCTGTTAGAACGGTGATTTAGGTTACTGTCGCTTTAAGAGATAGGTCTTGTGGGTTTACGAAGCGTGATTTTTTCGTACTCTGCCTCTGATTGGCTAGTACTCGTTGAGAGAGCGTTCACCTGGATTCCTGGAAGACCCGCCCCTACTCTATCTCTGATTGGCTAACCCTATCACTATCCCTAACCCCACCCTAACCTTAACCAACCCAATGAACGGAGGCAACGAGTACTAGCCAACCAGAGGCAGAGTTCCCGGAAAACGGGTACGAAAAAAAATCACGCGTTTAGGGAACTCGGGAGAGGACATTTTGTTTTGTGGAGGGAGGCTCAAGGAGCGGCCGAGCCACACGTGTTTCTTACCGTACTACAGTTTGCTGATTAAGGAAAACTTAACTTTGAATATTCATGTAAGAAAATACTACAAACTGTGGAATTAAATACTTGTTTTATCCTTTCTTACATCGGAGTCCTGTGGAAGTTTTTCCTTTTCAAGTTAACGTAAACGAGTTAAGTCCAGGCAGTCATTGAGCTTCAACCCCCAGTCACCGTCTCCAAACCATACAAAAGAATTGATCTCACTACCATCTTGAAAACCTTCCCTTTCACTCTTGCTGGTACCCTTCTGTCGCAAATCACTCCTGATACTCCTCTCCACACACTCCACCCTGCCTGCACTCTCTTTTTCACATCCCTTCCGCACTCCCCGCTACTTTGAGCAGCTGACCCCATGTATTTAAACTCATCCACCTTCGCCACCTCTACTCCTTGCATCCTCACCATTCCGCTGTCCTTCCTCTCGTTTACGCATATGTATTCCGTCTTGCTCCTGCTGACTTTCATTCTTCTTCTCTCCAGTGCATACCTCCACTTCTCCAGGCTCTCCCCAACCTGCTCCCTACTCTCGTTACATATCACAGTGTAATCCGCGAACATCATAGTCCACGGAGACTGCTGCCTGATCTTGTCCGTCAGCCTGTCCATCCCCACTGCAAACAAGAAATCCCACCTCCAACTTAAACCCACCCGTCATTCCATACATATCCTGCACCACTCTTACATACTTCTCTGCCACTCCTGACTTCCTCATACAACACCACACATTCTTTCTTGGCACCCTGGCAAGCGTTCTCTAAATCCACAAAGACACAACGTAACTCCAGTTCTGACCTTCTCTGTACTTCTCCATCAGCACACTCCGAGCAAACAGCATCTGTAGTTCTCTTCCGTGGCATGAAACCATGCTGCTGCTCGCTAGCTTCCACAACTCTTTCCCATATCTCCATGCTGTGGCTGATCAACTTTATACCCCTGTACTTACAGCTCTGCACATCACCCTTATTCTTGAAAATCGGTACCAGTATACTTCTTCTCCACTCCTCAGGCATCCTCTCACTTTCCAAAATCACACCTTCACATCACATATCTTACAATGCACTTTGATTATGCATTGGATGTTGAATATTTCTGATAAATATGCATGTTTGTTTTTTTTATCTGTGGGTGTAGCCCTTGCATACATTGCTATTTCATATGATTTCCCCTCTTTTTCAGAAAAGCGTGGTCTAGTTTGGACAATCCACTACTGAAATTGTCTTTTGTCTGCTGGTAGTATAACTGCATATTACTTGCGCCGTTTATTTTTTTTCATTTATTTAAAAAAAAAAGAAAAGACATTTGCTCACATCTTATTGGATTTCTGAATGTCCATAGCATGCACCATCGACGGTGTAGTAGAAGAACGGGATCACAACAGTATTTCTTTGGGCTTTTCTTATGAGGATATAAAAATGTTCAACTCATGGTTATTGTACCTTGTCGACGGCCCCTATCGCTTACCTGGAGCGTCAACGGATAACTAATAAAATGTCCATGGAAAAACTTAGTGCGCCATTTGCCTCCATTGTCGGATGAACAACATTTATTTCAGGTTATCTCACTGCACCTTACAGATTCTGACGATCAAATTGCGAAAACACGTTAATGAAAACCCAATTCACCCTTTTGAGAACCCGGTCCCAAGTCCGACCACTGCCGACGGCCCCTTACCTGTAGCCGGTGAGGACACTTTTGTTGACTACAACTATTAGAAATGAACTGAGTCCGTAAAATCCGGCAGTCAGCAGCTTCGGCATTACTGTCGAACTTGGGCCAGCTGTCCCGTCGCCGTTGTCCTCACCCGGCGCGACTTTATCTGTTTTTCTTTCACTTTGGACATGTTTCCGTCGGTGAACGTCCGCCATTGCTTGCGTAATGACGTCTGCTTGGGCGGGGCGTTGTCCCTACTAGGATGAGGCCAGCGGCTGTAGCGTCGCAGTACTACACGACCCCCCCCCCTCCAGCCTTGTTACCCTAACGGCATGCCCTTCGACCCATTAAGAATGGCGCACACTTCGTCTCCTTTAACACCATCCTCTTAAGATTTGGTCGCAAATTAGTTAAAATACCCACTTTTGATGACAAACTGAATCATAGTTATAAAATCCACTTTTAGACAGTTGGTTGAGACACATTTGATATCGGAAATTGAATTACTACTTGTAACAATTCAGTTTTAACTAGTTAGAATTCCAGCAATCAGCAATTCAATTTATTTTAAATTTTAACTAGCGAGAATTTCACATTTTCTCCTGTTAATTTCAATGAGTTGGACTTTTAACAAGTTAAAATGCCAATTGTGAAAATCAGGAATTCGGTTCCTTGCTTTCAATTCAATTTTAAGTAATAGGCAAATTGTCTGCTTATTCCCTATTAATTTTTATTGGTATTATAAGGTCTACATTATATATATATATATATATATTAGTAGAACATGGATTATATTTAGCCATTTAAAATGCCAATTGCTGAAATCATAAATATTACAATCAGAATATCAGTTAAAACTGACTTATAACTAGCTGCAATTCAACTTCTGATATCAAAAATAGACATTTTAATAGGCAAAAAGGGAATTCTTGACATCGGAGGATTGAAACCTTGCCCTAAAAAGCAGACTGCATCCTAGCATGTTTGGCAGTATACAAGACAGACATGGTTTAGTGGGAACAGTAGTGTCCCAAATGTGTGCGAAGCACTACAACATAAAGGGCAGAAAACACTTAACAAAACATGATAATTCTTTTTGTTTACAGTCCGTTTGGAACCTATTACAAAATTCATTTCTGGATGAAAATCAAGCCTCAGCAGTCCAGGCCCTTGAGTGACATGACATGGAGCCAACAATCCACCCACCTGGAAAAACACCACAAACATCAGATGCTTCACAGGAAGCAATAAAGAGTCCACAGCCAATTTGTTTACACCTTTAAAATCACAGTATTGATTTCACACAACCCAACAGCCGTGGGAAGAATACATGTAACACCTCTAAAGCAATTTATTAGAACAGGGATGTTTGCAAAGAAGTTCTGCTGTCATGTGGATCCGAGTCCTACAAGAAGTTTGCTCCAGCCCTCACCTGTACATTACCAGAAAGTCTTCTAGCACATAGCATACGAAGCTTTAAATTAGCTTGTCTATATCTAAACCCTTCCCTAACCCAATTAGAGAAATATACCCACTTCATTAAAATAAAAGGCTCACTGGAAATGCAGATGCAGGTGGAGTGGCTCAAAGTGCCGCTAGCTTACATTACATTCTGTAGCTCGTTTGTTCCACAATGACTGCCAACCTGTCTTTTAGACAAATTATACAATGGTGCTGCAGTGCTGCTGTACTGAAAAAAAAAGACAGCAAATGATTACAACAGGGGAAAAAAAACCAAACAATCTCCCGAGTACTGGTGCTGATAAAAACCAAGTGCTTCAGAAATTCTGAGTGCAAGATATGCCCAGTCTACTTATTCTTACCTAAAAAAAGATCACTTCCAAGATAAAATATGAACCATTTCTGACAAGAACACTGCACAGAACCTGCAGCCGAATGTTTGATAAAACAGCAAGTACATAGCAGAGGAATACTTAAACCAAGTTATCACCTGTCACATTCATACATTTGCGCTCTCATACTTATAACACAAACACACAGACACACACATCCTTAACAAAAAAATACAATATTTGCTTAGTGGTCCTGAAATTACTAGTAGTAGTCTGTGTGACCTAAGAGGACCAGCCTAAAGATAGATAGTGGGCCCTAGAGTGCCCTAAAAACACAGGTAGCACATCTGGATCAGGGGATAAAAGCATACTAACCACTGGTCCACAAAAAAGGCAAGCTATCCAAAAAAAAGAGGCATTAACCTTTCACTGCACAACAAGCAGAAAAATACCAACCTTTAGTAGGAAGTCACTTTGCCCATTTACCCATCCTGAATTTGTGCTTCTCAAAAGGATGGATAGTCAGGAGAAGGGTAATTACACTTCCAATGCATGTTAAGCATATTTTGAGTTATCTAGGTTTCCTTACTGTAGTGTAATTCTAAATCAGTGTGTCTTGCTGGAAAAATGCACCCCGTAAAAATTCTTGACTAAGATGACCCCATAATATGGAATTGAAGTCATATGGAAATTGAATGCAAGATCTACGGGGATAAAAGATGCACACACTTCAACCTAAGCGTGGAAATGTATAAATTCAAGCAGCACAAAAAAATATCAATGAAGTATGCATAAACTTTGGAAACAAACAAACAAAAAAACCTTTATGAAAACATCCCTGCTTTCATGTCTAAATACAAAACGTCTACCAATAATTTGCTTCAGTGTAACAAGGGGTCCTTTTTCCACCTTTGTCTTTTTGTTCTCCTTTAAAACGGATAAAATTTCAGTCCTCTGGTGCTGTGTGGTATGAGGATGAGTCTTTTTCCATTGGTAAAATCTTTTTTTTTTCTGTTTTCTGATATACTTGAAGATGTGGTAAGCATGCAAGCCTCGTAGAGGAGGGGCCCGGAGGGGCTGATGGGTGGGCTGGTGGTAGCGGTATAGGAGCCTTAGGCCAAGGCCGGGAAGGCCTCAGGATCATCCACGTTGGGGACCGACACTCCACTTGGCTAATAGGAAGGCACACAGGGAACAGGCAAATGTTTAAAGGAACACAGGACAATAGTGACATTATATATGCTCAATAATCCAGGTAAGTAAATCAAAGAAGGTTGAATCAGTTCATCTGGATACAACGACTGACAGATACATTTCATCACTCAAAGTGACCTCATCAGTCTAAACTGACTGCAGGTATCCCCACCCTTATAAGCAATACAGCTTCATATCGACCGAAACCAACAACCTGTTTCATATGCAAATATGGGCATGACCATGTGTACTAGATGGCAGCATCCCCACCATCACAGCGGCCAGGGAAGGGGAGAAATCCTACATTAAACAGGCCTTGTTTAAGTGTAGTTATCCTAACTGGGTGTTTGTCAAAGCCAGGAAGACGCCCAAACAGTGCACAAGCCGATCGAAGAGAAGAGGATAACAGCTACCTAAGTGTAAACCAGTGGTGATTCCATAAGTAGTGGGAGTGTCGAAACAGCGGAGACGCGTATTTTCCAAACACCGCGTCTCAGTTGCTTTCAAACCTCAAAACACACGCCAGAAGTTGGTCAACCCCAAGGACCGTGTCCCCCCAGCACAAACAGAGCAATATAGTATACGCTTATGTACCAGGAGGATTGCCGTGACACTGGCCAAGAGGATGGCATAACACAGGCGAGCCAATACGTCAGGCCAGGACTCCGCAGTCTACACCCATCTACAGGACAGTGGCCACTCTTGCAAGGATGAGAATGTGCACATCCTTGATAGGGAGGAACACTGGTTTGAACGCGGAGTCAAAGAGGCCATCTATGTGAAGAGGGAATGACCATCCCTGAACCGAAGGGGTGGGGTGGGGGGTTTAAGAGTACATGTCACCATCTTACAATGCTGTGATTGTAAACATTCCCCAATCCTCCATGAATAGTACACATGGCCATTGTAACTCTAGTTAATGGTCACTCCCATATTTGCATATGAAACTGGTTGTTGGTTTCGGTTGTGATGCCACTGTATCATTTCTAAGGGTGGGGATACCTGCAGTCATTTTGGAGTGAAAAGGTCACTTAGATGAGTGACGAAACCCACCTGTCAATAAACGTTGTATCCAGATGAACTGATTCAACCTTCTTTGACAGGACAATAGTCTACTATTAGGTGGTGTTTCGATAAAAATTACAACAAATGGCAAGACCTGACTGACAGACTGTACAATACGGCTGTCAAAATCGGCCAAAAATGACGTTCGGTTATTCCTTCTTAAAAAAAAAGAAAAAGGTTAGAACCCAGTCGATACTTTTGCGCATTATTTCTGATATGTAAAAATGTCGATAGCGTATCGAGATCCATTTTATTGCCCCAGCCCTAGTTCCATTAGGATAATTTACTCGTTTCTCATAAAAAATACATGTTCAAATGTTTTTTCTGTACATTGGAAAAACCTAGATACAAAATAGATTAGTTTTACATAACAATTAATTTTTGTACATTTGTTTTACATTTATAAACTTTTTTTTTTCATGGGGTGATGTTTAAGTATCCACCATGCCACTGCTGTCGAACACTGTGCCCTGTGATGGCCTGGCAGCCTGTCCAGGGTGTCTTCCCACCTGCCGCACAATGACTGCTGGGATAGGCTCCAGTATCCCTGCGACCCTGAGAGCAGGATAAGCGGTTTGGATAATGGATGTCCATAAGAGGGCAAACCAATACAACGAGAGACATAACTACTTGTATAGGTATATTTATTTCAATGTAAACATGTCTTTTAAAAGATCTACATACCGACACATTACAAAATAAACAAATAAAATCATGTCCTATACCGTAAAACTTCATTTAAAGACCATAGACCTCTCTCTCTTTCTCTCTCTGTGCCGTGGTTGCTGCTAGAGTGAGAAATGAGAATGTGCCATCTCCCGGAGCAAGACGAATGAGTCGTAATATTAGATAGCCTAATTTTTATACAGATTATTTATACAGCTTGCATACGACTTGGTCTTGAGGTTCCACAATTTTTCCATTTTCTGACCAAAATCCAAAGTATTTCTAAACGGGGAGTTTTAGATTGTCTGGAGTGAAAATCACTCTTTGCAGTCGAGCTGGGATGTGAACTCTGCCATCTTTACCACACGGTTGTTGTTGAATTATTCGCTCGTTTTAGTTTGACCTAAATTTAATTTTCAACCAATGAAAGTGACGTTGTGTGACTCCTGTCCGTCATGCAGTATTCAGTGCAGCGGCCAGGGCCGTCGCGAGGCACACAGCCGTGCTTTTTTTTTTCTTCCCAATTTGGTTATATATTCGAATTTGGAATATTGACAGCCCTACAGTACAATGTCTTCAGTCTGTCTGAGCAGACAGACTGAAGTATTACAAAGGCTATCTGGCCAGAGGCTGTTTAGAGCGCTACAGAATGACAAATACCTGCAGGACATCACTTCAACGCTACCATCTCTTAAGTCTGTGAATGAGTTATGAATGGCTATACCATATGGTAACTGCTAAGGTTTCATAGCTCTTTAGTAGCCTATGGCAGCTTTGACAGGCCAGTGGCTTCAAGCCTATGACCACATACTGCCACTTTTGCAGTGAGTGAATAGATGTTAACAATAGCATGGTATTCTTCAGCTATGATCTTTGATGATGACTGATCTCAAATCCTCATTCTCATTGGTAACAACTGCTTGTGGAGTTACCTTTTCTGAACGGCCTGCCCCACGTGCCGGCCTGCTGCCTCCCCCACCGCGGCCTCCTCTTCCTCCACGGGCGCCCCCACGCCCGCGTCCAGGGCGGCCCAGGTCTCCAAAATTAATCTCAAGCTGAGATGTGATGTCATTGGCTGGTTTACGGAAGTGGTGGTCTCCAGCTTCTTCAGTGCCCTGATGAAAATGGTTGACAAAGTATTCGAGAGGTGTGAGGGGAACTGTGATCTGGCTCAATGCGAGTCTGTTTTCAAACAAAAATTGAACTGACACAAATCTAATGGTGGGGTAGGGGTGGGTGGTTTCACTGCTATGTAGGTTACATTAGCATAACTTTGCTCCACATATGATTAAAAGACAGTCAATATTGTCCCTCAAGCCACTGGCCAGTGCAGTCAGTTTACTTCTGTGTGGATCCAAATTTACTGGGAGAAATAGCAACTAATAAATGCAATGTCTGATCAGGAGCTGGTTCAAAAACATTGCAGACAATTATACAGACATCTTTCAGCTTTAAAACGTTGGACCACAAAGTAGACAATTGTCTGCAAAATGTTGCATAACTGTAATTGCACAGGGTGATGAAACAGATTTTTCATCACCTAAGCCAAACACGTTCTGAAACATGAGATAAGCTATCAAATGCATGCCGCAGGAAAAATAGAGTCAGTTGTCAAGCAAACAGTGAGCAATCAATGTCAGTTAAGACAGAGAATTTCACAGCATCAAGCATATTCCAAAGGCTGTGCAGAAGGTAAACGTGTTTGAACATCACACTAGCAGTGACCATGTACCTGTGTAAAGATGCAATGCTCAAATCAAAGGCCACTTGTTTTTCAGTGTTTGACATTACCATATAAAAATACTGAAAAATATTTCATTGAAGATGGTTGAGGAGAAACATTAAAATTTAGTTCATTGTGATTTATGGGAACACAGCCAGTTAATTTGACACTTACAGATGTATTATTCAAGTTGGTTGGGGGAAAAAAAACCGGATAAGAGTTTATTGTACTAATTTTTTTTCAACCCCCCCCCACCCCCTTTTTCTCCCCAACTGTACCCAGCCAATCACCCCGCTCTCTGAGCTGTCCTGGTTGCTGCTCCACCCCCTCTGCGGATCTGGGGAGGGCTGCAGACTACCACATGCCTCCTCCGAAACCTTTGGAGTCACCAGCCGCTTCTTTTCACCCGACAGTGAGGAGTTTCGCCAGGGGAACGTAGCACGTGGGAGGATCACGGTATTCCCCCCTTAACAGGCTCCCCGACCAACCAGAGGAGGCGCTAGTGCAGCAACCAAACACATACCCACATCTGGCTTCCCACCGCAGACATGGCCAATTGTGTCTGTAGGGACGCCTGACCAAGCTGGAGGTAACATGGGGATTCGAACTGGCATTCCCTGTGTTGGTAGGCAACGAAATAAGACCGTTAAGCTACCCAGACGCCCAAGTTTATTGTACTATACTGAAAATTACTTTACTTATTTGCATACCCATTTCAGTTCAGTTTATTTTTGAATTCATTTTTATATATCAATCAGTTTCAGTATCTTGGCATCTTGTGCAAGACGCCTAAATATCACAGGTACAGTACCATTAATCAATAGCTGCCCTTGAAGACTATATCATCCATGATTCAAATTATATTGCAATATATATTTCTGACCATATCACCAAGCCCTATTGTGGGATATTTAGAACTTGGTACCAACACTACTATCAAGGCTCAAATTGCACTGTGTACACTAGCATTGGGATTTTCATGTCTTGGGTGCCCAGCATCATCTTTTAAGTGATTTCAATAGTGTAAACACTGATTTGTTTTTTTGGGTGAAGAGAGCAGTTAAAGAGATCAAAGAGAAAAGGTCCAGGCACCTTTGGGTAGAGAGGCTGAGTGTCTGCTTCCATCTCTGAGGCATCGATTAAAGCACCCACAGGCCTCTGAAATAAAAAAAAAAACAAAAAACAAAAACAAAAAAATACAAAAAAACAATTACTTAGGCAAGACATTTTCTGTTTGGATTCTTCTTTTTTTTCGTGCATTTTCCTCTTTGACAGTGACAGTAGAGAGAGACGGAAAAGGCAGTGGAGAGGAGAAAGGTCATTAAATGGCCTGGGCTGGATTCGAACCCAGGCCGCTGCAGTAAGGACTTAGTCTTGATGTGTGGCGAGCGCTCTACCGGGGCGCCCCCATACAGTAACACTTATGAAATAATGTGTTCATACATACTACATAGTGCAGAACTAGATCAACATCATCAGAAGGGTGGGAGTCTAAGATGGTTGTTGTGGATGAATAGCTTGAGTAATAAACAGAAAAACACACCAAGCACTTTAATTTGTCAGCTTTCTAAACCAGCCCTTCATAGAATATATTCAGTTTGCAAAATACAACCCCACCTTTTTAAAAATAAAAAATACATGCCTATATAATAATGAAGAAGCAGAAATTTGACAATTAGTCAAGACACGTGCCTTTGTTTACTTACATCTTCACTCTTAGATTTGTGCAACACGTATCCTTTCTTCCACTGGCTGTCGGCTCCCTCATTAGGCTTACGAATGTTGAACTCCACCTTGGCTCGTTCCTTGTCCTGCATGGCCTTCCACTCATCCAAGGTCATCTCTTTGGGTCCCTCTTCCTTTACTTCTTCTACCTCGTTCTCCCTGGATAGCCAAAACAGAAAAAAAACAAGCTTTGGTGGATCTCAAGCTCCCAAATCTCCTGCCACCATAAACCAAGATTCCTAACCCATGCATATTACCAGAGCCGGAATTTCATTTTTCAAAATGGTGTGTGTGTGATTCACATAAATGCTTCACACGGGGGGGTTTATACATGTGGGGGGGGGGGGGTACTACTTGTGAGCTTAACTAAAGGGTCTTGCTATGTCCTATTCTTGCTTTCCTCCAACGTAGGAGTTCTCTAAACCAGTGTTTCCCAACCCAGTCCTCAAGGAATCCTTATCCTGCAGATTTTCTTTGCAACCCTGAATTGTACCCGTTTGTAGTTATTCAACCAATCAGCAATGAATTATGTCAGATGTTACACACCTTGCATAATTAAGCGCTGTGAGATGATCGGTTGAGTAAGTACAAGTAGGGCTACCTATGCAGGGTTACAATGAAAATCTGCAGGATAGGGGTTCCTTGAGGACTGGGTTGGGAAACGCTGCTTTAAACTAAATACATAGTTGTTATTTGTTGCCTCTCTCTTTTTTTAATAACACTGGCTTGTAAAAGGCGCAGCACCGTATATTTTACAAATTGAGTGGCTTATTTTTCCATCGTTAAGTTCAAGACAAGGATAAATTCTTAGCCAGTTAACTTGAAACTTGTCTTTGGACTGCTGCTTCACCTCAGTAACATTCCCGTTATCTGTCTGAGGATCCTGAGGATTAACGTTAACGTTGATATATCACTGGCACCGCCATTTGCGCTAGTCTTTTTTGGGGTTTTTTCTGTGCAGGTTCCACTTCAGATGATGTAGATTTACATTTTAGCGAGTGGTCCATGTTTGCTTGCCTTCAAATTCATATTCACTGAAACCATTTTGTTTGTCTGATTCCTATGGCCAACGTTACACACAAAACGTTTTCATGCAACTTGGCTGCATTTACGAGTTGCATAATGTTTGCGCAACTAAACCGTTACAATAAGCATTTCAAATAAAATCAAAACTACGTGCAACAGCTAATGAGATGAAGACTGGTCAGAATGATATAAATAGAACGTCTGTTGAATAGCTGTCAAATTCATCTTACTTTCTCATGTATTGAACATTTCTAACCAGTCTACATTTTGTAGGCAAGAACAAAGTGGATACAAATTTCAAATGGCATTAACCAAGACAAAAGCGTTGTATGTCCTTAATGAGAACTGGCAGAACTGTTTAAATTAACAAATGTATTTCTTAAACTACTTTATTACAAACGCAAGTCAGAAAAAATTGGGATGTATGGAAAATGCAAATAAAATAAAGCAGTGATTTCTAAATTTACTTTGACTTGTATTTCATTGCAGACAGTTTGAATGCAAGATATTTCATGTTTTGTCAGGTCAACTTCATTTCATTTGCAAATATACATCCACTCCTGCCATTTAGGCCTGCAGCACATTCCAAAAAAAGTTGGGACAGGGGCAATTTAGAGTTAGTAATGAGGGAAAACAATTAAATGATGTGATTTGAAACAGGTGATGTTAACAGGTGATTGTAATGATTTGGTGCAAAAGCAGCATCCAGGAAAGGCCTAGTTTTTTTAGGAGTAAAGATAGGCTGAGGATCACCAGTTTGCCAACAAATGCATGAGAAAATTATTGAAATGTTCAAAAACAATGTTCCTCAAAGAAAGATGGGAAGAGATTTGTATATTTCACCCTCTATGGTGCATAACACAAAAGATTCAAGGAATCTGGAGGAATTTCAGTGTGTCAAGGGCAAGGGCACAAGCCTAAGCTGAATAACCATGCTCTCCGATTCCTCAGACGCCACTGAATCAAGAACAGTCATTCATCTGTAAGAGATATAACCACATAGGCTCTGGATTACTTAGGCAAACCTTTGTCAAGCACTTCAACATGTAGCTACATCCACAAAAGCCAGTTAAAACTTAAATGTGACAAAAGGAAGCCTTATGCATAAATCGTGACCAGAACCCGGTCGACTTTTCTGGGCTCAAAGGCATCTGGGATGGACCATCACAGTAGAAATGTGTATTGTGGTCAGATGAATCAGGATTTCAGGTCTTTTTTTGGAAGAAATGGATGCCGTGTGCTCTGGACCAAACAAAAAGACCATCCAGAATGTTACCAGCAACAAGTCCAAAAGCCAGGGTCTGTCATCGTATGGGGTAGTGTCGGTGCCCTAGGCAAAGGTAACTTACAGTGGTGCTTGAAAGTTTGTGATCCCTTTAGAATTTTCTATATTTCTGCATAAATATGACCTAAAACATCATCAGATTTTCACACAAGTCCTAAAGGTAAATAAAGAGAACCCAATTAAACAAATGAGACAAAAATATTATACTTGGTCATTTATTTACTGAGGAAAATAATCCATTACATATCCGTGGGTGGCAAAAGTATGTGAACCTTTGCTTTTGGAGTGATCTTTGATGGTCGACCACTCCTGGGGAGGGTAATGGTCTTGAATTTCCTCTGTTTGTACACCATCTGTCTGACAGTGGATTGGTGGAGTGCAAACTCTTTAGAGATGGTTTTGTAACCTTTTCCAGCCTGATGAGCATCAACAACGCTTTTTCTGAGGTCCTCAGAAATCTCCTCCTTCCACAAACATGTGTTGTGAAGATCAGACTTTGATAGATCCCGGTTCTATATATAAAACGGGCACCCACTTACAACTGATTGTCATCCTATTGATTGAAAACACAACTCTAATTTCACCTTCAAATTAACTGCTAATCCTAGAGGTTCACATACTTTTGCCACACACAGATATGTAATACTGGATCATTTTCCTCAATAAATAAATGACCAAGAATAATATTTTTGTCTCATTTCTTTAATTGGGTTCTCTTTATCTACTTTTAGGACTTGTGTGAAAAGCTGATGATGTTTCAGGTCATATTTATACAGAAATATAGAAAATTCTAAAGGGGTCACAAACTTTCAAACACCACAGTTATAGTTCTGTGATGGCACAATTAATGCTGAAAAGTACATAGAGATTTCAGAACAACATATGCTGCCTTCAAGTTTATATCTTTCTTGGGACGTCCATTTCAACAAGACATTGCAAAACCACATTCTACACACATTACAAAGGCATGGCTTCGGAAGAAGAGGGTGTGGTGCTGGACTGTCCTGCCTGCAGTCACGACCTATCGCCAATGGAGAATGTGGCACATTTTGAAACGCAAAATGCAACAATGAAGACCCTCCATACTGTTGCACACCTTAAGACTTGTTTGCAGAAAGAGTGGGACAAAATTCCACCTGAAACGCTTCATCACTTGGTGTCTGTCTTCAGTCCTTAAATGTCTTTTAAGTGTTGTGAAAAGGAATATCAAGATTACAAAGTGGTAAATACTTTTTTTGAAATATGTTGCAAGAATCAAAACGGAAATAAATAAATGTTCATTTTGAAAAAACAATAAAATTCATGAGGTAAAATGTCTAACAATGTGCTATTGTATTGCTTTTAATGTAATACAGTTCAAAGAATTTACAAATCACTTTTTTAATTTTAATTTAGCATACTGTACCTATTTTTTCTGATTAGGGGTTGCATCTTAAAAAAGTCCTTGTCATGGATATTATAGTTTAAATAAATTTCCTTGTGTAAGGTCCATGTTGGTAGATGTCTCGCTATTGTGATTTTAATGTCGGGTTTTGAAAGCCCAACAGAAATGAATGGGTCAGATTTGCAGAGTGACGTGACATCATACGACAGGTATGCTCTGATTAGTTGTTGTATCATAGGGGTGCTGGCAATCAGTCATCGTGAGATGATTTTGAAAAATAGAGTGAGATTTTGAAAAAATAAACAAGTTAGAAAAAAAATGGGCAGTCCCTTGTGTTCACAACTTGATTGAATCGAATTTGACTAACCATTAAGAGGCAAGGTCTGCATTAGTCCTGTATTAGTCAGAATTAAAATCAATCAAGATATTACTGGCGAATTATCTCACTCGCAAGCTCTGACGTATGAAGGCATAACCTTACATTCATTGTCAGTGTCAAAGTGGAGAAGAGGAGACGAGAGCCATGACCAACGTTAACAAGATTGACTTCTCTTTAATTTTCTTTGGCGTGTTCAGAGACGACAAACAACAAAAATGGCAGAAGCCAAAAGATTGAAAACTTATTTCCACAATGAATGGGAGGAAGATTATTTTTTTGTTTATTCCAATGCAAAATCTATCTGAACTGCAATGCCAGTGTGGCTATACCGAAGAAGGGTAATTCGGAGTGGCATTTTAAAATGGTGCACAAAAGTTATGATACAGATTTCCCAGTGAAAACAGCTCTAGGAACCAGAAAGTTGCAGGAATTGAAGTCTCAATTGGCAGTGCAACAGTCAGTTTTTATGAGACCCAACACCAAGGGTAAGGCTGCAACGACAGCGGCGTATTGCGTCAGTCATGTTCTTGCCAAGCATAAGAAATCTTTCAAAGACGGCGAAATTGTGAAAAAGGTGTTTGTTGTGGCTGCGGATGGACTCTTCTGTGATTTCAAGAATAAAACGGACATTGTGAATGCCATTAAAGACGTTCAACTATCCCGGAATACTGTTACACGGTGCTGTGAAGAAATGGCTGAGAATCTTCACGAGCAACTGAAGAAGGACATAGACACATGGGAATGTTTTTCCCTCCAGTTTGACGAGTCAACCAATATGGTAGATGTGGCACAGTTATGCATTTTCATTTGAATGGCCTTTGAAGACATGAGCGCAAAAGAAGACCTGCTCACCATTTTGCCACTTAAAGGACAGACTAAAGGCAAAGATATTTTTCAAGCATTCATGGAATTTGTTAACCAGAATAAACTGCCCTTTTTTAAACTCATCTCCAATACAACTGATGGCGCACCTGCTATGGTAGGCCGTACTAATGGGTTCGTTGGATTGTGCAAGCAAAGTGATTCTTTCCCATACTTCCTTAATTATTATTGCATAATTCACCAACAAGCGCTGTGTGGGAAGATCTTAAACATGAAAGAAGTGATGGATATTGCTATGAAGATTGTGTGCTCGGTTAGGGCAAGGAGCCTACAGAGGAGGCTATTTTGTGCACACATGGAGGAGACAAGAGCAGAACACACAGACCTATTGCTGCACACGGATGTAAGGTGGCTGAGCAGAGGTAACTTTTTGGAGCGATTCAGTGAGTTGTTGCCTGAAATCAAAGATTTTCTCAAGCTCGCTGAACATGCCGAATATACACAGCTAGAGGACAACAAGTGACTTTTGGATTTGGCATCCCTAACCAATCTCACTAGCATACTGAATGAGCTGAATTTAGAACTACAGGGAAAGGACAAATATGTGATAAATATGTAATAAACATGATCATCTCAGTGAAAGCGTTTATAAAAGCAAGCTCGAACTGCTGTCAAGTAGGCTGCAATGCAGTGACCTGTGAAATTTTACTCACATACAGGCAGAACTTAAACATCAGGGTAACGACACAGCACAGCTTGATAATGCATATTATGAGGAGCAAGTTCAGAGCATTTTGTCAGAGTTTGATACGCACTTTACAGATTGCATCCATTGAACCTGTTGCCAGCTATCTGTGTTTTCCATTTAGAAGTATTGATGTGATGACATTGCCTCCAAAGTGGCATCGTTGTTTCACCTGGACAGCCCTGCTGTGGAGAATGAGAGTCTCACACTTCAAACTGACATTGAGATTAAATCCAGGGCAACACAAGGGATGAAGGGAGCATTCTGGGGTCTACTGCTGCAGGACAAGTACCCCAACCTAAGGAAATGTGCCATGAACTCCACAACACTTTCTGGATCAACCTACCTGTGTGAATCTGCTTTTTCTAACATGAAGATCAATTCGAAGTACAGATCCGCAATGACAGATGACCTCCTTGTGGGTTGCCTAAGACTTGCAACCAGCTGCTACAACCCTGACTATGAGAAACTAGCCTCCTCCTCCCAGTGCCAGCGGTCCCAATAAGGTAGAGAATGACATTTATTCCTATTTTTCTAACAGAGAACTATACTGTACAGTGCCTGTATTATTTTCTGTTTGCCGTGTGTATGGAATGGGTATTACAGTAACACAGTTCCATATTTCGGCTGGTAGATCTCGGCTGGCTGACAAATGTTAAAGTAGATCTTGGTTCAGAAAAGGTTGGGCACCCCTGTTTTATCAAGTTAAAACCATTTCAACTTGATGCAACAAAGTTTCTCGTGACTTTTCAGGTAATTGCAAGGGCTGATACACAATGCAACTGGCAAAACTCAGTTGCATGAAAACATTTCCTGTATAACATCGGCCTACTGTCTCTAGATGCCAGCAAGTGATGCTGTAACAGCAGAGGATAACAGCAGAGGAGGCTCTTGTAGCATTGTAGAGGAGGAGAGCTCGGGCCAGTGTGGTGTCAAGGACGGAAGTCAGTCCATCTGATGCGTCACTTCCAGCCAGTCCGTCCCGTGTACCACACCGGTGCAAATGTTGGCTGAACATTATACATCCCTGTAAATGTGTGCGGGAATTTCCTGCATTATAAGTGCTAGACTTGCGAGAATCAATGAAATTACGCACAATACTCACACTGAAATTCAGGCCCTGGTTACTTGTGATGCAGATCATCACATCATCTCCACATTTCAGTTTTAGGTTGAATGGCTGCAGTGCTATTATTTTGTTGCATTTTGTTGCACCACTTGTGATAGTCACAATCTGCAGTGTTGTAAACTAGAACAATCAGGATGAGCTGGCCTGAAAGACTGGTTTCACAGTGAGGCCCTCAGAAGGGGCACTGAACGAGTGGTGAGTTGGGTAAGGGGGCAGGTTATCCTTCATCCAATGCAAAGTTAACCAGTGTAAAGCTAGTGACCAACAACTCAGCTTGACTTCAATGAGTACCTACTTCTTAAATACTTAATCCCAATAAAATTTCTTGACTTAACATACTGAAATACACTACAATGGATAAAACTGTGGCAAAAACCATGTTTATAAGGAGAATGTTGATTTGAAAACCTTTGGACAGCCTAATACTTCCTTTTAATTTAACATCAATATAGCTGAATGCAGCTCAAACAACTCACTTGTTCTCAGAGTCAGCAGGTGGTTGTTCCTCTCCTTCTGGAGTTGCCTCAGGACCAGCAGTCTGTTCAGCCTCACTAGAAGCAGACAATCAAATTGTCAATATATTTTATACTTACGGATAACATTTAAGGCATTTTTTAGCAGAGGAATGATATGCGGTATAAGGTTCATATTCGGTACCACATATAAACTCCTGGTTTCCACATCATTGGTGCTGATTTGATGGCGATTTAGCCAGTACTCAACCTTCAGCCTGAAAGATGAACTGCAACTTTTCTGGTGTTTATCATGAATTTCATAAGTGATGAAATCATCAGGTCAAATTAACACTGTTTAATCCAGGACAGAAAAGTTTCTTTTTTTTTTCCAGCCGAAATATTACCTGGCTGAGTATTGTCGGCAGCCATGATAGATTTTGCCCTTTGCCTGGTCCTCGTGGGAGTCTGCATGCAGGGCCACATGAGGGTGGCAGTGTGCATCTCTTGCCCATGTACTGATCTGTCTGTTGTCTCTGACAGGGTGATGACTGCCGCTTGTCTGTGAGTTTGTGTACGTCTGGGTGGACTGTGGGAACTGAATTGCCCTTCTGGGATAAATAAAGTTGTCTGAATCTGAAAGATTAGGGCTAAATTAGCTAGCAGGGGAAACCCTAGTTAGCTTACAAATTCTGAAATACCCATTACTCAGAAGGAAAATAAAACAACTTAACTAATTTATGTGTAAAAGGATTTATACTTTTCATGACAGTAGAATATCCTTCCTGGAATCTGCTCCACATTGGTGGAACGCTGATATTTGAACATTGAGAGTTTCAATTCAAGCAAGATGGGCTTTTTTTTTTTAAAAACTTAGGACAGACAAGAATTGAAGACTAGAAATAATCAATGTTTCTCATTAGTTGGGTTACATGAGTTAACTAAACTCTGTTCAAGGATATAAATACACAGTAACCACTTACACTCTTCAATCATCTAGAATTTTTTTTAAGACTCAACCCCCTACTTGTTAGTAAACCTTTACTGACATGAATGCCCCAACAAGAGGACCAACCGCATGTGTTTGAGAACTCACCTCACTTCATCCTTTACATTGCCCCAGTTATGAGAGCCACTGCCACTGCGCTTCTCTTCATTTTTCTGCCTGGGAAGAGACGAAAGGAGAAATGCATAATGCTGAGTGCCAACAAACACTGACAGTATTTCTAGATGAAAAAAAGATTAAAGCTTTAGATGCATTCATGATTTCGGGAGAATTCCTTTTACACTTGGACTCACGATTTGTCGTTGCCACTGTGTCTGTCAAAGTCTCGTTTTCCTCGGGAGTCAAAGCCATCGCCTCGGCCCATGCCACGCCCCCTTCCACCACGCCCACCTCGGCCACCACCACGCCCTCTTGGGGGCCTCTCTCCAGAAGGCCTAATTGACAATAAAACATGCATATGCAGCCACAAAACATGAGATTTAAAATGGCAATAGAATTTAGCTAAACCAGCACAGTGATTCACATCAATGTTTTCTATGCCAAGGGGAGCTGTTCCATTTACAACACTCGCAGGTTGCAGATAACTGTTGCGGAATATTAAACGGATGTTCCAACACAAAACAAAAATTAATTTGGTATGATTTGTAAAACCAGATTAAATCTCCTTGTGGTTCCCGAAAGCAATCGGAGAGAATTGTCGCAAAACAAGATGCTGATTTTGTTCAGTGTACGTCATAAAAAAAAAAAAAAATTTCTGAATTCTCCCAATTTAGCGGCCAATCGCTCCCTATTCTAATTAAAACACCCACCCTCGTACTGTATGCGTTCGCGACCTGCATCTCTCCGGCCGGCAGTCTCGAAAGAGACGCCTTGCCACTTTTCGTGACAAGGCAAATCCAGGCCGAATCTCTGCTTTTTCCGACACACCCAGACACGCATTCATGTGACGAACACAAGCCGACTCCGCCCCTCTCTCGAAGACAGTGCTGCCAATTATTGCTGCTTCATCGAATCCGGCCATAGTCGAATCTGACCAGACCGGGTTGTGAACCCGTCCCCAGCGGGCAACTGCATCAACACAAAGCCGATGCTTAGACTGCTACACCACCGCGGACCCTTGGTGTACGTCATTTTGACATATACCATATGGACAAAAGTATTGGGACACCTGGCCATTACACATACAGGAGCTTTTATGACATCCCATTCTAAATCCATAGGCATTAATATGGAGTTGGTCCCCCCTTTGCAGCTATAACAGCTTCCTCTCTTCTGGGAAGGCTTTCCACAAGATTTTGGAGTATGCCTGTGGGAATTTTTGCCCATTCATCCAGAAAAGCATTTGTGAGGTCGGGCACTGATGTTGGACGAGAAGACCTGGTTCGCAATCTCCGTTCTTGTTCATCCCAAAGAAGTGTGATGGGGTTGAGGTCAGGGCTCTGTGCGGATGTTCTTCCACACCAAACTCACCCAACCATGTCTTAATGGACCTTGCTTTGTGCACTGGGGCACAGTCATGCTGGAACAGAAAGGGCCCTCCCCAAACTGTTCCCACAAAGTTGGAAGCATAGAATTGTCCAAAATGTCTTGGTATGCTGAAGCATTAAGACTTCCCTTCACTGGAACTAAGGGGCCTAGTCCAACCCCGGAAAAAAAACCCCATACCATTATCCCTCCTCGACCAAACTTTACAGTTGGCACAATGCAGTCAGGCAGGTAACATTCTCTTGGCATCCACCAAACCCAAAGTCTTCAATCAGACTGCCAGACAGAGAAGCGTGATTCATCACTCTAAAGAACACGTTTCCACTGCTCCAGAGTCCAGTGGCAGTGTGCTTTACACCACTCCATCCGACGCTAGGCATTGTGCTTGGTGATGTAAGGCTTGCATGCAGCTGCTCGGCCATGGAAACCCATTTCATGAAGCTCCTGGCGCAGTTTTTGTGCTGATGTTAATGCCAGAGGAAGTTTGGAACTCTGCAGTTATTGAGTCAACAGACTGTTGGCGATTTTTACGCACTATGCGCCTGGGAACAGTTTAGGGAGGGCCCTTTTCTGTTCCAGCATGACTGTGCCCCAGTGCACAAAGCAAGGTCCATTAAGACATGGTTGGGTGAGTTTGATGTGGAAGAACTTCACTGGCCCGCACAGAGCCCTGATCTCAACCCCATTGAACACCTTTGGGATGAACTAGAATGGAGCCAGGTCTTGTTGTCCAACATCATGTCCTGACCTCACAAATGCTCTTCTTGGATGAATGGGCAAAAATTCCCACAGACACACTCCAAAATCTTGTGGAAATCCTACCCAGAAGAGTGGACGCTGTTATCGCTGCAAAGGGGGGACCAACTCCATATTAATGTCTATGGATTTAGAGTGGGATGTCATAAAAGCTCCTGTAGGTGTAATGGCCAGGTGTCCCAATACTTTTGCCCATATAGTGTACCTCTGCCTTTTATCCGATTTGACTACAGTGAGTGGGATGGTTAATTTTACAGCTACCTCCAAGTAAAGGCAAAGGGGGTATAGACTAAGAAATTCTGCATCCCTGAGGTGAGAAACTGATAGCTTGCTCCTACTAGCAGACTTCGCTAATTTGAAAGTAACGGCTTCAAACAATTTTGATTATTATAAATTGGATGAGGACACAGCTCATCAGATTTTCATGAAGTCAGATATTGAAGGCTACATTTTGAGCCCGAAAACACTGCAGAGGAGATAAGGCAAAGACATGAGTTAGCAGCTCTCCGCAACACTGACTGAGATGGAAAGTGTTTGCTGTATGAATGGTACCAAGCAGAGTTATCGTTCACCAGTGGAGCAAGAAATGGACAAATTGAGGGGCAAATGTGCATAACATAATGTTATGAATATATAACCACTGTTCCCTGAAGGAGAGGAACGTGGTACAACACATATTGTATGGGATACAATGCCCTCAAGTCTGGCTGAAGACATTATCCATGCCCGAAAGGCAAAATGATGCATGGTGACGCATGGTAGCCTGGCCCCACCCCCTTGGCTATATTGCATCATCACCAGCAAAATCCCTCAGTTCATCACAACACTCTTCACTGAGCTTTCCCAGTAAAGCGGAGCAAATGAGTGTTGTACCTTGTTCCTCTCCTTCAGGGAACAGCGGTTATATTCATAACCCTACGTTCCCTTTCTGTCGATTCACTCGGTACAACACATCTTGTATGGGACGTATATTCATACCCCGCAGAGCAAGAACACATCAATCCACTGGGTTCGAAGTAAAGTAGACCCAGCAGAGAGCACAGAGTGAGCCCACTGAAGGGGCCACTACATCTTAATGATAAAACCGCAGAAAAAGCTGTGGAGAAGCCCAGCTGGCTGCTGCGCAAATGTCCCAGACAGACAAGCCCTTAAATAAGGCCCAAGATAAAGCCATTGCTCTGGTAGAGTGTACCCATACTCTCCAAGGTAAACTCAAGCCCTTGTTGCTGTAAGCCAGAGAAATGGCCTCAACTATCCAAAGAGAAAGACGCTGCTTTGACAGAGCCTGGATTAGCGAAGCAGACGAACAGCTGATCACATTTACGAACAGGATGAATAAGGTTAACATACGTGCATAAAGCCTTCACGTGCAACCTCCTGTGCTTCTGAGGCGAAAGGAGGAGGGGACAGCAAACTTGACTGAAAAGCCAATGAAGAGTAGGACATAGACATGACTTTAGGAATATATGCTGTATCTGGGCGCTGCATCACCTTGGTATCCTCCGATGCAAAAAACAGGCATGCTGGATGTATTGACAAAGCATCAAGGTCCCCTACCCATAGCTAGCTAGCTATGCTACATCAGTTAGCTGGTGCCAACGCTAAAAGGAGGTCTGTCTTATGAGAGAAACTTTATGTCAACTGATCCCAAGTGTTCAAAAGAAGGCTCACACAGAGCATCAAGTTAAGATCCCAGGAAGGAATGCTGGGCCGCACAACCAGAGTCAACCGCTGTACACCATTCATAAATTGTATGGCCAGAGATTGTGCTCCAGGCGACACTCCACCAAATCCCACACAATAAGCCAATATTGCAGCTAAACAGACCTTAATGGTAGAAAAGGAATGGCCCTGCTCCAACAGGTCCTGAAGTAATGTAGAACATCCACCATAGAACACCGAAATGGAATCAACCCCCATCCCTGGCACCACTGCTCAAATGCACGCCACTTATCCCTGGTAGATGAAACCCTTGCACTCTGAATGGTAGCTACAACATTGGAAAGTAGGCCCCTGACTACTGAGTTTAACCTCTCAACAGGTAAGCATGCAGACGCCACAGCTCTCGTTGGTGATGCACTCTTTCTCCCCCTGCCTGAGATAGAAGATCCTTTCAAGCTGGGTGACACCAAGGCTCCCCCACCATGAGGCTGTCAATCTCCGCATACCACGCTTTCGCTGGCCAACAGGGAGCCATCAGAATCATGGATAAGCCCCCCCTGACGGATCCTCTCCAGAGGGAGAAATCAACTCCACTGGTGGGAATGCATACAGTAGAGTCTGAGGCCATGGATGAGCCGGAGCATCTACTCACAGTGGTGGATTGGGGCCTGCCAGAGGGAGGCGAAGAGATCCATGTCGGGCCTGCTAAACCGATCCCATATCTGCACCACCACCCTGGGGTGAAGTCTCCATTCTCTGACCAGAAATCCTCTTCTGGAGAGGAGGACCACGCCTCGATTGAGGTGACCAGGAACATGTGCTGCTCTGATCGACAAAAGATGTACACTGCTCCATACTAGCAGAGAGTGAGACAATTGAAGTAGGGCGCGAGAGCGAGTACCCCTTTGTTTGTTTATGTATTACACCACTGTCTTGTTCCTCATTTTGATCAGAACATGGTGATCCACTAGAACGAACTGAAAGTGCTATAGCGCTATAAACTTCAAGTAATTCATGGCTCTTGCTTTCCATAAACGACCACTCTCCCCTCACCAGTACTGTCCTGCAAATGCTCCCCCAGCCCAGCCCTTTAACGAGGCATCCATGGTCACCACTTTGCAGTATAGGACTCTTGCCTATAGGGACCCGGTATAGCAGTAGGTGCGGTTCTCACCAAGGTAACAAAGCCGCCACACACTACTTGGTTAACGTTATTCATCTGTGGAGATGACGCGCAGGGTGTACGTTAAGAGATAAAATCCACCACTGCAGCATATGCAGTCACAACAGGCCCAGCGGAACTACCGCTATCACAGATGCCATCATTCCCAACAGCTATAGGTATTCGCGAAGCTGCAGTTTGTGCCCCTATTGAAACTGTGCTATGCAGTTGCGAAACACCACTATACTACACTGAGACAGGCGAGTGAGACAAGTGAGCGAGCATATTTCGAGCCCCAGAAAGGACAATTGCTGACTTGGGGTTTGCGAGCACTTTTTCAGACTGATGGAAAACCCCAAATTCTGCAAACGTGACATCACTACTTTTGTGTGATATTCTGCCTGCTCCTGGACAGTGATATTATGGCCAGATCATCCAGACATACGAGTATTTGTATTTCCCAACTCTGCAGGGGGTTTAACGCTGCTCAACACATTTGGTGAATGTGCATGGAGCTCGCGAGTGTCCCGAAAGGCTGAACAATATATTCGTAGGTGACCCCTTCAAATGCAAATCTCATAGATACTGTCTGTAATTTGGATGAACCGCTACGTGAAAATAAGCATCGGTCAGATCTACCGAAGTGAACCACTGCTCCGGTCCGACTGTGTTTATTAAGTCCATACTGTCAGCACCTTGAACTTGAATAATTTCAGACATTTAACACCCGTAGGTCCAGTATGGTGCGTAAGCCTCCATCTTTTCATTGGAATGACAAAATAGCAGCTGTACCAACCTTTGTCTTTCTGAGAAACCACCTGAATCCCCCCCTTCTTAACACTGTCACTGTTTGTTCGCCCACCTGGGTTTCCTGATGGGTGACACTGACTGATGAGAAACAGGGAGCGCAAATTTTGAACTGCAAATGGTATCCCACCGTAATGGTACGTTCCAACCAGGGCAACATGGCATGCGCACCATTCCTGAACGTGAGCAGTGAGTTTGCCTGTTACCTGAGGGGACATGGCACCCTCTTGGGGGCAAACCAGGCATAAAGAAGAACTGTGGTTTGTCTGCTGATTTCTGATACACACTGGATATGAACATTTTTCACTGAACACATGGGATTTACCTTTATAAAAACAATGTCTGAATGAGGTATAATTTTCCCCATACCCCCACTGACATGAATAACAAACATTGTGTGAAAGGCCTGTACTGGGGGTTTGAACCACAAAATCCCCGCTCTTTAAAGAACACAGAGCTGGCTGGATGAACAACAGTGTATTGGGTGCAAACAGAGTGTGCTCGGGAAACATTATTATGGGGGAACATGGCCGATTTGGGCTTGACCCCTGAACAGAAAGGATGCAGCCTCGAGTGGCACAAGATGTGGGGCATCGGTGTTTCCGGTCCATAACTGCCTTCCTTTCCTCTCCTCCATAGCTAGGAGGAAACCAGTTTCTTCAGCTTCACCATAGGGTCCTTCATAAGGCAAGGAAGAGATCCTCTGCTCCAGGAAGAGTTGCGCGGGGCAAATGTAGTCAGCTGTTTTGAAGAGGGCATCCCAGCTGCAGCTGGGATGCCCTCGAACTCCATATCATCTATTTCCTCTAATTGGCCACTCCAGGATAGCCCTGCTTCTCCGCTGGCCTCAGCCTCCGTATCAGATAGGGGCTGTCCACAGCTTGACCCAAAATCAATTCAACGCAAGTCCCACGCAGTTCAAGAGCATCTGCCTGAGCTGGCTACAGAGCACATGCATCAGGCTGAGTCAGTGCTCGTCTAGCATGGACTATTCCAAAACAGACTGGGCAAGCGTCGTGGAGGTCCTTCTCATGCAAATAAAAACCACAACCTTGAGGGCAAGGATGAGTGGTAGTTTTCTTCTTGGAAGAATAAACCGTTTTAGAGCCTATGTAATGATTACGTCAGGGCGTCAGCTGGAGGCAAAACAAAGCCAGAAGCGGTAACGTTAAATACGAATCACGTCCTCAGGCAAGCATACATCATCTAGCTAACGTTAGCGAACATGTCTTCATGCTGTGCTTTTGGGTGCCAAAATCGAAGAAGTAATAAACTAAACTTGGGAGTTTTATCACATACCAGCTGCCACTCTCAGTCAAAAAGATCGGAGACAACTGTGGTTAAACGCAATAAGACGAAAGGATTGGACTGAGGAGATAATCAAAAATGCTTGTGTTTGTAGCGCACACTTCATATCAGGTAAGTAAGGTAACGTTAAATTATACTTTTGTCTGTTCTAGGTATGGATATTTGCCTCCAGCTAAGCTCCGCCCACAAAAACATCACTATGTTTACTAACAGAAAAGGGGTCAATTGGTCTGAATTCGCTCACTCATGTTTGCTAGCTGCAGCCGTTAGCAAAGTTAAACTAGTGCAGCTAAACTAGCACAGCTGACCACTGAGATGAACAAACAAAATCAACATGCAAAAACTTTCAAAAAATAGCGCTCCATGGAAAACTGACTCACCAATAGGCTGTTGTCAGACTAACCTGGTGGAACCCAATTAGCAAAATCAAAGTTTTTGCTATATTTCAAGATGTTCTTCCCAAGATAAAGAGTGACAACTGAGGGATGCTGCTGCTGCTGCTATATAGCCTAGGCCCTAGGGGGTGGGACAGGCCACCACGTGTCACTATGCATCATTTGACTTTCAGGCATGAACAGATGTGTCTTCAGCCAGATTCAAGAGGGCGTTATATCCCATACAATGTGTTGTACTGAGTGAATCAACTGAAAGGGAACCACACAGCCTGGTTTTTCAAGACCACTTAAATAGAGATATTTAACATTTTTGTTTTGATTCCCAAAATCAGATGTCGATGGACCTGTGAGACCTGTCTAATGAATAAGAAGAATCTGCCCCCTTATCATTGACGCACCATCCTACCCTACTCCACTATGAATGACAGTCTGCTTGAGCCCTGCCAAATTGGAGTCTTTTGTTAGACTAGAAAGCTAAGGCATGCCAGTCTGTGAAAAAGGTACCACAAAAAGTGGCAGAGGTGGCACACCAGACTGAAATAAAATAAAGTAGAAATAAAAAAGTGGCAGACTGAAATAAAATAAAAATTCAAAAAGACATCATCATATGTAGGGGTGGAAGTGTCCACCCCCCCTCTCTTTTTTGTTGTTGTTTGGTTTCCTTTACCTTGGATTAAGTGGCCTTCTCTTCTCTTTTGTTTGTTTGTGTGTTTTTTCTACGTGCATGTTCTAAAAGAAAAAGTAAATAAAGACACTGTTTTTAAAAAAAAGACATCGTCTCATGTTCAGTCCCCCACTGGTGAATGTGAGGAACATATGATGTCTTTTTTAACTTTTATTTTATTTCAGTCTGCCACTTTTTGCGGTACCTTTTTCATTAGTGTTTTTGTGGTTGAGCACCTAGCTCCAAATTAGAGGACGTGCACCTGCCACCTATTGTCGCATGCCAGTCTGTTTCAGAGGGATATCTCTGGACTGACTTTAGGTAAGACAGTTGTGGTCACATTTTAATGTCAGGTAGGCAGCTTCCAAACAAATATATGGTATAAACAGTGTTGGAGGATCCCTGTAAGTCACGTGGACAAAGATCACATAAGGAAAATAATTAGCTCCAAAGCATTACATAATCAAAGTGTATTTCCCGGTATTTATCCTGTAATCGCACCAAATAACCTCGAGTTTGACAGCATATTTGAATTAACTATTCATCCACCACAGCTACTGACTTTTCTGCTGAGAACTCTCCGCCACCCTCAGGCTTCTCCTCGGCAGGTTTGTCAAAACGCCGCTCGCGGGGGGGTCTCCGGTCCGGCCTCCTGTCTCCGGGTCGCCCCTCACCCTGTACACCTTGGTGCTGGGGACCAGACTGGCCCTGCTGGTCTGGCCGTCGGCCCACCCGTCTGATACCTGATGTCAGATACAGACAGACACACATGACCTACTGAAATGAATTCTTTAATTTGTTTTTTCTCGTAAAGACAATTAAGACTGTGCTTTTGAATCCTATAGCTTGAATTCATCCGCTTAATGTATAAACTCCTTTTCAACCCCTGCTTTTAAAATCACTTTGGAACAAAACTTGCTTTGTATTTTCAAATATTACATAAACAAAAGATGACTAACCGGATCTAACAGTATGCAAAATACAGTTCTATACAACTCAATTTGTTAGTCCTGGTGTACTAACGAGTCCTTCATACACATGCAGATACGCTGTCAAATTAAGAAATTAATTTGACCTAACAACATTGACAAATATCTCCTTATATATTAATTCTTCTTTACGGACTCCGGCGCTACGCTAGAAAAAGAGCAAAACAACATGAGACGTGTAAAATCTGATTTGCGTTATAACGTCACTAATGGCTAAAAATGGGCACCTCCATTATCAGGTTGTTACAGCTCCGTTATGGGGTGTGCGATTATGATCACGGCTTGTGGCGCGATTAGGGATCGGCGGATGAAAACATTTTTTGTTTAAAACCAGAAAACGCCAAAGCAAAAAAACCGAGGTTACAGCTTTGGTTTACCAACTTCCACCATGCAGTTTCACCTGCGTAGCAAGTGCATGGAGCATCACCAGTCAGTACCCCCCGCCCCCCCATTGCTGCTGATGCTGATGAAAACTAAGTATTTGAGCTACAGAGACAGGTCACTTATGGAGGGGCTTATAGGCAGGGTAGCTAGATAAGCAGTGGGGAATATTAGCTCTGTTAAACGGGACATCGTGTTGTGTCAGTATATTTGCTGGGGATAACTTGGTTGTCCTCTAAAATGACAACATGACAGGGTCCATGTTGACCTCATGCCGTGCTTCGCAGAAACCAATCAGCGGGCTAGCAGCTAGCATGGAGCTGCACATGACAGTTGAACCTGCTACCGAGCGAAAATAAACACGAAGCACACCGTGAGAGAGCAAAACAGGCTACCTTCTTTCTTCAGGGGTACTGGAGCCTGAGATTCTTCCTTCTTGTCCAGAAGCGGGTTCTTTCTGTCCTTTTGTGACTCTTTCTTCGGCTGCTTGGCGGCTTGAGCGGCGGTCTTGGTGGAACCAGCGGCGGCCGCCTCCTTCTTCTTGTTTTCGGCGGCTTTCAGGATCTCAAACGGATCGGATTCATCGTCCAATAACTGGTCGAATCGGTTGGTTACGACACAGCCGAAACCTTCTTGCAGGTGTCCGGGCATGATGGCGCCCCTTCCGCGGGATTCACCTCCGATTCTACGAGGCTTGATGCGAACAAGTCGCAGAACACTGCCACAAGATGGCTGGAAAACTTGCCCCTTCTCTTCCGGCGAGAGCAATATCCGGGACATCCATACGCGCCTCTTCTTGTTGTTTTATGGTGGTTGGCAAACAACGAAATGGTGCATTACCGCCACCGCCTGGAATAGAAGAGCTTCACAGGACCATCCAACCATCCATTATAACCGCTTATCGGGCTCTCAACAGTACTAACTACTTAAAAATAACCTCACAGTGTCCACCCAAAGTGATCCCATTCACGACATTGTCCATTCTATAACCCAGACCCAACACGGACGTACCTCGTCCAAAACAAACGTTTTTATGTGCGGCACTTTTATGTCCCCTATTAGTATTAGCTCCAAATTTTAAGACATTAAATGCACATTATTGTATTAAACTGTATTTAATAGCTTTTATTATACTTACTCCCCCGTACTTGGCTGTATGCCTACTACTACTATAGACTAATCTAACGAAAGGGAGAGGCACAAAGTTGTGTGAAACCTGGTTAATATTCATTGACACAGCTTTTCAAAACAGCACATTGTTTGCATACTGAAATATAATAAAGATAAACTTCCGAAATGTTATTTTTTTCTTTCTATAAAATGTAGTCGAGTCTACATAAAGGCACAACAATGCAGGGCCAGCGCATGCGCTGGGCAAACTGGGCAATTGCCCAGGGCGCCAACCCACTAGCCACGCCAACCCTGAAAAAATATATATTGTATATATTGCGCTCTCTCCAACCCAGCCACTGAGGATGCACAAGCCAGTGCATCCTTAGTGCCGGTCCCAAGCCCGGACAAATGGGGAGGGTTGCGTCAGGAAGGGCATCCGGCGTAAAATCTTTGCCAAATCAAATATGCGGATCATAAATAAGACTTACATACCGGATCGGTCGAGGCCCGGGTTACCAACGACCGCCACCGGTACTGTTAACCAGCAGGGTGTCGGTGGAAACTATGCTACTGTTGGGCGAAGGAGAAGGAGAGGAGGAAAGCATGTCCAGAGGCAGCTAAAGAGGAGGAAGGGTAGGCATGTGGAGGTGAGAGTCAGAACTTTGAATGTTGGCACTATGACTAGTAAAGGGAGAGAGCTGGCTGACATGATGGAATGAAGAAAGGTAGGCATACTGTGTGTGCAAGAGACCAGGTGGAAGGGGAGTAAGGCCAGGAGTATCGGAGGTGGGTTCAAACTCTTCTACCATGGTGTGAATGGGAAGAGAAATGGGGTAGGGGTAATTCTGAAGGAAGAGTATGTCAAGAGCGTGCTGGAGGTGAAGAGAGTGTCAGTCAGAGTGATGAGTATGAAGCTGGAAATTGAAGGTTTATTGCTGAATGTTATCAGCGCATATGCCCCGCAAGTTGGGTGTGAGATGAATGAAAAAGAAGAATTCTGGAATGAGTTGGACGACATGGTGGAGAGGGTACCCAAGGAGGAGAGAGTGGTGATTGGAGCGGACTTCAATGGACATGTTGGTGAAGGGAACAGAGGTGATGAGGAGGTGATGGGAAAGTATGGAGTCAAGAAGAGAAATGTGGAAGGACAGATGGTGGTCGATTTTGTGAAAAGGATGGAAATGGCTGTGGTGAATACATATTTCAAGAAGAGGGAGGAACACAGGGTGACGTACAAGAGTGGAGGAAAGTGCACACAGGTGGACTATATCTTATGTAGAAGGCGCAATCTGAAAGGGATTGGAGACTGCAAGGTGGTGACAGGGGAGAGCGTAGCCAGGCAGCATCGGATGGTGGTCTGTAGGATGACTTTGGAGACCAAGAAGAGGAAGCGAGTGAAGACACAGCCGAAGATCAAATGGTGGAAGTTGAAGAAGGAAGACTGTTGTGTGGAGTTCAGGCAGGAGTTAAGACAGGCACTGGGTGGTAGTGAAGAGTTGCCAGATGGCTGGAAAACCACTGCAGAAATAGTGAGGGAGACATCTAGGAAGGTACTTGGTGTGTCATCAGGACAGAGGAAGGAAGACAAGGAGACTTGGTGGTGGAATGAGGAAGTACAGCAAATTATACAGAGGAAAAGGTTGGCAAAGAAGAAGTGGGATAGGCAGAGAGATGAAGAAAGTAGACAGGAGTACAAGGAGATGCAGCGTAAAGCAAAGAGAGAGGTGGCAAAGGCAAAGGAAAAGGCGTATGGTGAGTTGTATGACAGATTAGACACTAAGGAAGGAGAAAAGGACTTGTATCGATTGGCTAGACAGAGGGACCAAGCTGCAAAGGATGTGCAGCAAGTTAGGGCGATCAAGGATAGAGATCGAAATGTGCTGACAAGCGAGGAGAGTGTGCTAAGAAGGTGGAAGGAATACTTTGAGGGGCTGATGAATGAAGAAAATGAGAGAGAGAGAAGGTTGGATGATGTAGGGATAGTGAATCAGGAAGTTCTGCGGATTAGCAAGGAAGAAGTGAGGGCAGCTATGAAGAGGATGAAGAATGGAAAGGCAGTTGGTCCTGATGACATACCTGTGGAGGCATGGAGATGTTTAGGAGAGATGGCAGTGGAGTTTCTAACTAGATTGTTTAACACAATCCTGGAAAGTGAGAGGATGCCTGAGGAGTGGAGAAGAAGCATACAGGTACCGATTTTCAAGAACAAGGGCGATGTGCAGAACTGTAACAACTACAGAGGTATAAAGTTGATCAGCCACAGCATGAAGATTTGGGAAAGAGTAATAGAAGCTAGGTTAAGAGGAGAGGTGACGATCAGCGAGCAGCAGTATGGTTTCATGCCACGAAAGAGCACCACAGATGCGATGTTTGCTTTGAGAATGTTGATTGAGAAGTATAGAGAAGTCCAGAAAGAGTTGCATTGTGTCTTTGTAGATTTAGAGAAAGCTTATGACAGAGTGCCGAGAGAGGAGGTGTGGTATTGTATGAGGAAGTCAGGAGTTGCAGAGAAGTATGTAGGAGTGGTGCAGGATACGTATGGGGGAAGTGTGACAATGGTGAGGTGTGCGGTTGGAATGACAGATGGGTTCAGTTCTTGTCCATGTTCACGAATGTAGAGCGCTGGAGGGGTGGTGCAGTTCCTGAGAAGATAGGTACTGTTAAGCTCACCCAGGCCGTGACACTCTTACCGAGGCACGAGAACTTAGTCTGGGGCAGACTTCCTGCTAAGGTGCCTATGTCAACTGGAAGCACTGTTGTTGTGGAGCCGACAGACTCCAAGGCCATGCCACGCGGTGTTCTCGTAGGTCGACTTGTCACACCGCTCTGGGGTGATAGGTGGGTACCCATGACTGTTGTCAATCCATCTGACAAAGCCATCACGCTGAAAAGGAACTGCAAGTTGGCTGATGTGTTTCCATGCTTGGCGATTGAGGACTTTAATGTTTTCCAGGGACTGCAATCAGTTGCAGGGAGGCATGAGTCCAACGCCACAGGTAGTGCCTGTCCCCCTGTCCAGCCGGCTAGGAGTTTGTCAGAGCTCGGACTCAGTGACATTGACCTCAGCTCCTGTCAGGTTAGTGAGGCATGCAAGTCCCAGCTCACTCAGCTGCTCACCGAGTACCATAACATCTTCTCCAGGGACTCTCTGGACTGTGACGAGGTCACAGGATACACACATCGCATCCATCTGGTGGATGAGCGCCCCTTTCGCTTGCCCTACAGGAGGGTTCCCCCAGCCCACTATCAGAAGTTGAGACAGGTTCTCACTGATATGGAGGAGAAAGGGATTATCCGGAAGTCCTCGAGCGCATACGCTTCACCGCTGGTTATGGTGTGGAAGAAGGATGGCGGGCTTCGGATCTGCACTGATTTCAGATGGCTGAATGCTCGGACCTTGAAAGACGCTCATCCCTTGCCACACCAGTCGGACTGTCTTGCCGCGCTGGGTGGTAACTGCCTCTTTAGTACGATGGATCTCACCTCTGGCTTCTTCAACATCCCAATGCATGAAGATGACAAGAAGTACACTGCTTTCACGACTCCCCTTGGGCTGCATGAATACAATCGCATGCCACAGGGCCTTTGTAATAGCCCTGCAGCCTTCATGAGAATGATGACTGGGATCTTTGGGGATCTGAACTTCACGAAGCTTTTGTGCTATCTTGATGATCTTCTTGTCTTCGCGCCGTCAGAGGTTGAGGCTCTGTCGAGGCTCCGCACTGTGTTTCAGAGGTTGAGGGAGAACAACTTGAAACTGGCTCCAAAAAAGTGTCATCTGCTGCAGAAGCAGGTGCGGTTTTTGGGCCACGTGGTTGATGGCGGAGGTGTGTCTGTCGATCCCTCCAAAGTAGAGGTAATCTCCAACATGACAGTGCAGGATCTCATGGAAGGTGATGGGTGCACGCCTTCTGTTCGTAGGATCAGATCTTTCCTTGGTATGGTATTTTACTACCAGCATTTCCTCCCGAACTGCTCCTCCGTGGCTAAGCCCCTGTTCGCCCTTACAGCTGGACAAAAGAGGAGGGGGAGGTCAGCTAAGGATAAGAAGCCCCATGGCAGCTTCCGTAAGCTTACCTCCGCAGACTGGACAGCGGAATGTGGGGAAGCATTTGATCTGTTGAAGACAATGTTACTGGAGTGTGTGGTGCTTGCCCATCCAGACTTTGAGGTGCCTTTCATTTTGTCGGTCGATGCGTCTTTGGGCGGACTCAGCGCGGTGCTGTCTCAAGTGCCCCGAGGAGAGTCCAAGGCCAGACCTGTTGGTTTTGCGAGCAAGTCCCTCAGTGCCTCACAGCGGAAGTATCCAGCTCGTAGACTGGAGTTCATTGCACTGAAGTGGAGTGTTTGTGAAAAGTTCAGCCACTGGCTGAAGGGTCAAAGCTTCACCGTTTGGACAGATAATAATCCGCTGACTTATCTCCTAATGAAGCCGAAGCTTGACGCGTGTGAGATCCGCTGGGTGTCTAAGTTGGCGTCTTACACCTTCGATCTCAAACACCTGCCAGGGAAGAAAAACGTGGTGGCGGATGCGTTGAGTCGCGACCCTTTTTCCAAGCCCGTCAGTCAGAGGCTACTTAGGGAGCCCTACCTGGCCCTTGTTCAGGAAGCCGACGGGGTTGAGGGGGACTCTGTGCAGGATGTTTTCAGACTCAGTTGCGAGTCCCAAACAGTGAGTAGTGCGCGATCTGAGTTTGCTTGTGATGCAGCTGAGGTCAAGGCTTTTTGTCCAGCCAAATGTGACTGGCCTGATGCATCAGAATTCACAGCACTCAGTTTGGTCCAGCACGTTCAGCATCTGTTGGGTGGTCAGGATACACTGCCAATGTTATCCACCGAGGAGCTCAGGTTAAGTCAGGAGCAGGACCCCTGCATCTCCAAGGTGTTGCCCTTTGTCGCTGTTCGGAAGCGGCCATCGAGACGTGAGAGGCATGGTGCTGACCAGAAGGTCCTCAGGCTGTTGAAACAGTGGGAGAAGTTGGAAGTCAATGATGGTGTCTTGTACAGGGTGACAAAGGACCCAGTGTCCAAGCAGAGGAGGTCTCAGTATGTTTTACCTCTGAGTCTGAAAGACAAGGCACTGTCTGGCATCCACGATCACGCTGGTCATCAGGGCCAGGACCGTACTCTCTCTCTTGCAAGGCAGCGTTTTTATTGGCCTGACATGGAGAGGGATATCAGAGCATATGTCAGATGCTGTCGGAGATGTGTGGTTGGGAAGACCCCAGAGCCAGCTGCTTGCGCGCCCCTGGAGAGCATTAAAACCTCCGCACCGATGCAGCTTGTGTGTATGGATTTCTGGTCCGCTGAGGACAGTAAGCAGCGGTCGGTCGATGTCCTAGTGGTTACTGACCACTTCACTAAGCTTGCTCACGCGTTCCCCTGCGCCAATCAGACAGCAAAGCAGGTCGCCAAGAAACTCTGGAATCATGTATTCTGTGTTTACGGGTTTCCGGAGAGAATACATTCTGACCAGGGCACAAACTTTGAGAGCAACCTGATTGCAGAGCTTCTCAGGTTGGCGGGTGTAGCGAAGTCCCACACGACGGCCTACCATCCTATGGGTAATGGTGGGACAGAGCGGTTTAATCGCACGATGGGGAATATGCTCCATTCCCTTCTGCTTCAGCAGAAGCAACAGTGGCCTCAGCAGATCCATTCTCTCACGCTCGCGTACAATGCCACTGTTCACGAGACCACGGGTTACGCGCCTTTCTTCCTGATGTATGGGCGTGTCCCAAGACTGCCGGTGGATGTTATGTTCAGGCAGGTTTTGCATGACCCTCACGTTGTTGACTATAACTCTTATGCTCAGTCTCTGCTTTCCTGTCTAAGGAGTGCAATGGAGATCGCTCAGAAGCACTCCACGGCTGAGCAGCAGCATCAGGCGCGACAGTACAACAGACACGCCAAGGGCACTGTCCTGTCTGTCGGGGATCGTGTTTTGGTTGCGAACCAGAGTGAGCGAGGGAAGACAAAGTTGGCTGACAAATGGGAGAACGGAGTGTACACGGTTGTCGGTGTCAACCCCAATATCCACGTCTACAAGATTCAGGATGCAGAGGGGCACACCAGGGTGGTGCACAGGAACCGTTTGTTGGAGTTCAACTTCTTGTCCCTTCCTGAGTTAGATCAGGGTGAGGAGTCCAGTACAACCAGTCAGTTGCTTGACTGCGCAGAGTCCGATGAGGAGGACAGTGCAGATGGCCTGACGGTCTCAGGGGATGCAGTGGGGCTAACAGTCTCATCACTTGGTTACTCACCTAGATCTGAGTGGGCAGAAGCGGAAGAGTTCATTCCGTCTAGTCTGGTAGTCAGTTCTGTGGGGGCCACTGCTCAGTCTCCACCCAACATACACGCACCACACAACACACATGCACCACACATAGAGGCATCACACTCACTCGATGTAGGTGTTATATCTCACACTGATTCGCACACAGGGGCACCACCCTCACTCGATACAGATGTTGCAGCTCGCACTGTCTCACGCACACAAGTAGAGAGCGATGGTCGGGTTAGGACACGCACAGGGAGGGTGGTGAGGTCAGTGAACAGGTTAATAGAATCTATGGCTCAGATGCCATTTCTACGGAGTGTGAGGATTTGAACTTTGATGGAGGTTGGAGTCATTCAAACTAGTTTAATGTGAGTTATTAGGTGTCTATCAGACAGGGTTGTTTTGGGCCAAGTGCATGGTGTGGCATATCAGGCGTCACATTGATCTAAGGGAATTCTGAGACTTGATCAACCTCATTATTTTCTGGACCTCGTAACCGAGGTAGCTCCTAAGTTGACTGGAGGACTAGGTCCTTCTTTTCACTTGTGCCAGTAGTCAGTGATGGGCTTTTCCTTTCCTCTTTCTCTTTTTATCCTGCTGTCAGGATGTTGGTGAATTTCAGGAGAGGTGAATGTAACCAGGTTAAAATTAATGTTTTTATTTTATTTTGTTTGAGTATGAAATATCACCAAATCCTGTCTGTGTGCTGTTATTTGTGTTTACTACATTTCATTTTATGTCATTATTTACTTTTATGTATGTTTTATAACGACCGTCATATACTTGTACTGTCGCTTTAAGAGAGAGGTCTTGTGGGTACACGGAAGAGGGATCGCGGGAGGCGATATTATGAACCCTACATAGCCCTCGCCAAAATCCCGTACCCTGTCCCAAATCTCGCGAACGGACGCCGGATTTCCGCTGCAATTTTGGACAGCTGGCTGCTTTTGTAATTTTGGACTGCTGGCTGTCAACAACAGAACGGAGGTAAGTAACGTTAGTTGTCTGAAAATGAACATATATCTAATAAAAAGACTTTCTCACATTTAAGAAAGCTGATCAGTAAGTTGTTACCTGTGTATAAAAAGCAATCTCACTATTTACCAGCTAGCTAACTTACTGCACAAGTAGAGTTGACTTTGTGAAGGAAAGTGAGGTTTAACATGCCAAAACGCGCACTCCAGATGAACTTCCCCTCGCTGCACACCCATAAGTCCCTTCCTATCTCTCTCGCCCCCTCTCTCTCTCGACCCGCACGCGCGCGCGCGCGCGCACGCACGCACGCACACACACACACACACACACACACACACACACTTTCTGTCTGCTCATCCCCTACTTCCTTTTGCTTTACAGAAATGGCAGATATTCTTTGCTGTCAGATTTGCAAGCCCACTCAGATTGCAGAGGAGAAAGCAAAAGAGCTCGAGGTTAGGTGCATGTATTTTTTTAAGAGTAGTGTAGTGTAATAAGCTGACACTTATTTAAAGATGAACCAACAAAACATTTGAAAATATTCGTTTTGATTGTTTTGCTCACCATGTTACCCCATATTGTGGCAGTCATAATTCACTGTTGTTACCGTATTGGGAGGTGCTTGTGTCTTACAGCCAAGACAAAGGCGCAGCTGGGCTAAAAGAAAAACAGGCCATAAGGCTGTCACTCAGGACAAGCTACCTACATGAAAGACAGACACGTGTGTCTCCAGGCTGGTTCAATAAAGGCTGTCCAGTGAATGTTGCAGATGAAAAAGTTTGCATTTGCATCAAAGGGCAGTAACCGTGTCTTTTACACTTTAGGGACATATATTTGAGATTGGTCCCATTCAAAAAAGTGTAAAATTATTCGCAATTCTTAACTGTGCTGGATGACAATTCACTCCGGGCATTATCCCTTACATAATATCTACATTTTGCCACTTCCTGACAGGCGAACCACCCTCACATCAAGATGAGGCATCAAGATGAGGCATCTGATGCTACCTATGAAGCTACTAGCAGCTCAGTAGCTGGAACAAGTAAGGTCACAACTAATCCTCAGATCCTATCGCTACCCTTGACTGATACTCAGCATCAAATTAATTACCATTTAATCTATCTAGGCACATCAGACACAGAGGACCTGAAGAGGCAGCTGGATGACTTTGTTGGAGACCTGAAAAGGAAGTTGGAGGAGGATGAGAGCTACAGCGCACCTGTTAAGGCTTTTCTGTCCACTTTCTCAAAGCTCCACACAGACTCAGCCATCCAGTCTGCTTTGTTCTCCATAGGGAAAGCACCACAAGCCCAACCGATGGGACGGAAGAGACCAAGGGGTTTCCTCCAAACAACCACCACAATAGGTGTCCAACCTACAGCGGTGAGACGAAGAAAGACCCCTTTGGGTGGGAGGAGAAGCCTTGGAGCCGGCCGGCCCCCAAAAAGCTCTAAGAAGGAGCACGGCTACCACAAGAAGGGAAGAGCAAAGCCCGCACCTCACAATCTTTCCTTCTGTGTCCAAGAAAACAGTGCCTTAGGGAAGACACACTGAGGGCCATATGCATGCACATGATAGAGTGATATACTGTACATCCAGTCTCCTTTATAAATGCACTAGCAACCTAATGATTTTTTTCTCTCTTTTTAGAGAAATATTGTAGTTGAGCACAATTTGCTGGTAGATTGTTCACTTATGTTCATGTTTTAGCTTAATATCCCATTAGAAGTATCCAACTATTTTAGTACTATTTCCCATAAGGAATACCCAACTACTGTAGATGCCTCATAGAGGTTAGAGCCTATGACAGACTCACACCCATAACACGAGCATGTTGTCAATAGATTTTTTTTAGCAGTTAAAAAGGACAAGTGATACTTGGTAAAGTGCTTGCTTTTGTTTCTAATATGAATAATAGTAATAACTACCGTATTTTCAGGTGTATAAGTCGCACCGGTGTATAAGGCCAAAATATTTTCATATATAAGTCGCACCTGTGTATAAGTCGCAGGGCCTGGCAAACTATGTAAAAAGGTGCGACTTATACACCGAAAAATATGGTAACTATATTGATTCAGCAATAGCACTTTCCAGTGACCAATGACGTACAAATGGACCTCCATGAACTGATTTGTGTCAGGTACCTGGGTGTTGAAGGTTAAAAAAAAGCTATAGCTTTCCACATATTGGCTCAGCTCAGCTCAGCCCTGTTCTTAGCTTTGTGCAGAAGCTCCTCTACTCCCTAAAAGGAAATGGGCTCCATTGCTTGGGCGCAGGTCCTATAGCTCAAAACTATGGTTTCTTGAGGAACCCCAGGGACTCCTTGCCATTAGAATGGCAATCTAGGTTGGTGACGGTGTTATTTGAATTCATCTATTTGAAAAAGAGCTTGAGAACAAAAACGGTTGTTGGGCCCTGAGCCCCTATTGGCGGAGGTCCAGTCCCATCGTAAGGAGTCATGTTAAGACATAAGGGGCTGGCTTATCTGTCTGGCCAGACAGATTCCCTGTTCCATCAGGGAACAAAGTGTTAAGTTGCGAGATCCCAGCAGACTAGTCGCACATGATAGTGTGATATACTGTACATCCAATCTCCTTTATAAATGCAGTAGCAACCTAATGATTTTTTTCTCTCTCCTTTTAGAATTGTAATAATACAGTCAAAATTGTAATAAATTTCATGAAATCCATGGCGTGTCTTCTTTAAAGGGGAATTTCAATTTTTAAGACCCTGGACCCTATTTTTAGATCTGCTTTTATCTAAATGAATGGTGGTATTTTCAATTATTGCAGTCGCTCCTGTCGAGAGTGAGGGGTCGCCAAAGTTAGTAAATTTCTCCCCCTAGTGGCAAAATAATAATTAAAATGGCAGTCTTATGTGCTCTCCTCTGTTCATGATCCTCATTGCTCATTGAAACTTGAGTAGTTTCGATGTCTGATACTTCATTACTTTTACCCAAGTAGCCTATAGCTTTTCAGCAGGCCTTCTTTATACAACACTGTGCACTATACACTATAGGCCTAGGCTAATAGTAGAAAATGTAAACTTTCTGGTAAATGAAATGAAAGACATGACTAGGATGTTTGTCTTATGATTTAAGTGTTTGCCCTGAAAACGAAATTAAGCAGGAAGTCTAGATTATTTTTGGTTTTGATTAAAAATAATCAAAATATTAAGTTACATAACTTATGAATCGTCTAAAAAGTGAACCATGGGGTTGAAATTATGATTGTGAGGGAAAGAATAGCCTTAAGTTGACTAACCTAACAATTTTAGGTTACAAGGTCTGCCTCTGCTCCTTGGATACGTTATTGGTATTATAATTGTGATGCATTTGAGGCTTGATGAGACAAAGAATCAGAATGAACCCCAGCTAAAAGGTTACATTGAGTATTACATCACGACAGAGTCAAATATGTCATCTTCCTGAGGGTGGCGCTAATGTGCAAGAGCTGAAGGTGGCGCTAATGTGTAAGACTTGTAAAAGTCATATTACTACAATATAGGAGCTCGTTTTGTTTGTAGTCATGATAAGGGGTGAAGTATCCTATGCTCAAACGTGGAGCAAGCAAAGATTGAGTTAAAAACGTTAATGTTGATTGTGGATAACTTAGACAGGTTAAATTGTGGGTGTACAGCGTTTCCTTGATGAGCGCTAACCCCATAACAACATATTTTCGCGTTGCTACGGTGGCGCACACGTGACAAAGCCAGAAACGGGATTTTGGCGAGGCCTATGTCTTCTTCTTCTTTCGGCTTGTTCCCTGTTTCCCAGGGGTCGCCACAGCAGAGTCGACAGTTTCCATCGGTACCCTGTGAGGGCACAACACCGATGGCGGTCTTGTCAATCCACATAATGATCTGGCAAAATTTTACGTCGGATGCCCTTCCTGACACAACCACTAACCCTATGGACGGGGGCACAGGTAAAGCGCTGGATGTAGGGTTCATAATATCGCACGCGGGAGAGGCCATTTTTGTTTGGTGGGAGGAGTCTCAAGCAGCGATCGAGCCGAGCCACGCGTGTTTCTTACCGTAGCACAGGTTTGCTGGTTGAGGAGAACGTAACCTTGAGTATCCCTGTAAGAAGATACTGCAAGCTGTGGGATAAAATACTTGTTTATCCTTTCTTACATCGGAGTCCCGTGGACGGTTTCTCCTTCTAACACACACGAGTGAAGTCCGGGCAATGGTTGAGCTTCGACCCCCACGTCCGTAAGAAACACCGCTCCCGCTGGAGGACTGGACGTTTGTCGAAGGGTTTGAAACCAAAATAAATGGCAAGGTGGGCCAAGTAGAGTCCTGTGTGTCCCCCCTCCTTCTTTGATCATGATGATGATGATCAGAGACTGAGGGCCCCCCACAACACCTGGGGCCCCACCCAAAATAGAACACAACGCAGAGCTACTGATGAGAGTGATGGGCGTGCAGCAGGCTGACCAGCATAGAACAGCATAGGACTGCCCCCGTTACACTAGCCAACACAGAAAACAAAACCACAAAAAAAATGAAACGGTCGTCGAAATTAAGTGGGGCGCAAAATAGACGCCGTACACTCGAAAAGACAAAAGCCCTGGAAGCGTATCCAAAAGTAACAGCGTTTTTTACTGGTGGCGCCGGCGCGAGTCCTCAGCTAACGTTACCGGGGATGGCAAAATGGAGCAGGCACCGCCTGCAGCAGCGGGCGAAGAGAGTGCCGTGGCTGAGAGTGAGGCACAGCTTGCAGCGGAAGAGGCAGCAGTACAGGTAGCAAATGTTGCTGCGGGCGAACTTGGTGAAGAGAGTGAGAGTGAGACAGAAAGAAGAGCAGGTGGGTCGGCTGCTGATCTGCCTTTAATAGTTAGCTTATATGACAGCGCCTGCCTCTGACTTTGAACTAGTGCGCAGCGCGCGCCTATGAGCCGTACAGCGCATGTACCTCGTTCGTTCTAGAGCAGGGACAGGCAACATGGTCCAGAAAGGTCCGCTGTGGGTGCAGGTCTTTGTTCCAACCAAGCAGTTACACGCCTGATTCTTTTAGTCAACCAATAGTCTTTGCTAAGGACCCTGATTTGTAGACTCAGGTGTGTAACTCCTTGGTTGGAACAAAGACCTGCACCCACGCCGGACTTTTCTGGACCATGTTGCCTATCCCTGTTCTAGAGCCTGTAACCTGCTTATTTGCTACCGTTGTGTGTGGTTGGTAACTCAGCCACTGAGGATGCACAAGCCAGTGCATTCTTAGTGCCGGTCCCAAGCCCGGACAAATGGAGAGGGTTGCGTCAGGAAGTGCATCCGGCGTAAAATCTTTGCCAAATCAAATATGCGGATCATAAATAAGATTTACCGGATCGGTCGAGGCCCGGGTTACCAACGACCGCCACCGGTACTGTTAACCAGCAGGGTGCCGGTGGAAACGATGCTACTGTTGGGCGAAGGAGAAGGAGAGGGGGAAGGCATTTCCAGAGACAGCTAGAGAGGAGGAAGGGTAAGGTGTGTGGAGGTGAGAGTCAGAACTTTGAATGTTGGCACTATGACTAGTAAAGGGAGAGAGCTGGCTGACATGATGGAAAGAAGAAAGGTAGGCATACCGTGTGTGCAAGAGACCAGGTGGAAGGGGAGTAAGGCCAGCAGTATCGGAGGTGAGTTCAAACTCTTCTACCATGGTGCGAATGGGAGGAGAAATGGGGTAGGGGTAATTCTGAAGGAAGAGTATGTCAAGAGTGTGCTGGAGGTGAAGAGAGTGTCAGACAGAGTGATGAGTATGAAGCTGGAAATCGAAGGTGTATTGCTGAAATTTATCAGCGCATATGCCCCGCAAGTTGGGTGTGAGATGGACGAGAAAGAAGTATTCTGGAGTAAGTTGGATGACATGGTGGAGAGGGTACCCAAGGAGGAGAGAGTGGTGATTGGCGCGGATTTCAATGGACATGTTGGTGCAGGGAACAGAAGTGATGAGGAGGTGATTGGAAGGTATGGAGTCAAGGAGAGAAATGCGGAAGGACAGATCGTGGTGGATTTTACGAAAAGGATGGAAATGGCTGTGGTGAATACATATTTAAAGAAGAGGGAGGAACACAGGGTGACGTACAAGACTGGAGGAAAGTTTCCCTTCATTGGCTTCCTATCCATGTTAGATCAGAATACAAGGTGCTTCTGCTGACTTATAAAATCTTCCATCCCCCATCTTACCTGCCTGATCCCCTTAAACTGTACATTCCATCTCAAGCTCTTTGCTCTCAAAATACAGGGCTCCTGTGCATACCCAAAGTTAAGAAGAAGTCAGCTGGTGGCAGGGCCTTTTCCTATCGGGCCCCGTTCTTGTGGAATAACCTGCCTGCTGCCATCAGACAATCAGTCTGTGAAGTCCTCTAAATCCAAACTCAAAACTCATCTTTTTGCCTTAACTTACAATTGGTTGCTTTTATGTTGAGTGCTTTCACAACCTGTACTGCATGGTGGGTTGGTTTCTGTCTCAATGAATTTACCAAGCACTGTTCTGTTGATGAGATTATAGCATATAGATTATGACTAATTGATGACTTAATTGATTATGACTGATTATTGCAAACTGTTCTCTTGTCTCACGTCTTTTCTCTCACTCTGAATGATGTCTTCTCCTTTCTCTTTTTCTGTGTGTGAATGGTGTCATGTGAGTCTCCCTTGTGTGCACGTGCAGTTGGTCCTCCTCCCAGTCTCCGTGGTGACAGTTGTTGCCACCTGGATGCTGCTTGGCATTCCCCTCATCACATTTTCTTTTTATATATCTAATAAATCTATACAGATTTTGTTATCCTGGTTTTTTTTCTTTTGGTTTTTTTTTGACATGGTGATGCTGGTCGCATGGCTTGGCTCCTGGGCTGTTCTAATGGCATTTGGACACTGCTTGGCATCCTGCGCATCATATTCTTCATAAATTTTATAATTCTGTTATCCTCTTTCAATGTTGTATTCTGTAAATTGTGTAAACACAACATCCATTGTACTTGTCCATCTTGGGGGAGAGATCCCTCCTCTGTTGCTCTCCCTGAGGTTTCTTCCTATTTTTCTTCCTGTTAAAGGGTTTTTTTTAGGAGTTGTTCCTTATCCGGTGAGAAGGTCTAAGGACAGGATGTTGTGTTGCTGTAAAGCCCACTAAGGCAAATTCGTAATTTGTGATATTGGGCTATACAAATAAAATTGACTTCACTTGACTGCAACGGACCTGACAAGGTACCTAATGTGACGGGAGATGGTGTGTTCAGGTCTACTAAAGTTTGACGATCATCCTGAGAATTACTGAACATGGAAAACGTCCTTCCTCAGCTCCACTGATGATTTGAAACTCTCCGCAAGAGAAGAGCTTGACTTGCTGTACAAATGGCTTGGACCATCATCGTCTGAGCAAGCTAAGAGAATCAGAATGGTGAACATTCACAATGCGAGTACAGGTCTCAAGAAGGTGTGGCAGAGACTGGAAGACATTTATGGTTCGCCTGAAGTGATTGAAAACGCGCTCCTCAAAAAAGTTGATGCCTACCCCAAAATCACAGCCAGGGATAACCACAACCTAATAGGGCTGTCACTTTAAGAAAAAAACATATTCGATATTCGTGGCAGAATTGTACCCATATTCGAATTTGGATTCGAATTTCCACGTAAAAAACGGTCTTTAAAATGGCAAGACTAAAAATAACCCGTAATTTATTGACCAGTTATTATTTTGATCATGCGTTTTACCATTTGTATCCACAAGAGGGGACAAGCAGACAGACAACATATTTCGGTCGAAATAATTAGTGAAGTTTAATGCAAATTATGAAGTCAAATGTTGCCATATTTTCAAAAACAATTACCACAGAGTATGCTTCTCAAAAAAGTAATAATAATGTCAATAATCCTCACGGCAATTGGGCTGCATTCAGCGCTGCCATGGCAATGTAACGTAGGCTACTGACAGAACGTGGTCTATAAGGAGCCTAGGCAAGCCCATCAAACTAAATAACTAAAATAAATAATAATAGTAATAATAAAATAAAAAATAGTGGGTTATGTGGCCTTTGTAAATACGATTATACATAGCCTACACATAGGCCTAACTGGACTGGGAGGCTACAAATTATTCGCCAGGAATATCAATTGGTTAACGTGTTCAGTGTCAAGAGCGGAGCGCTTCTTGTTAACAATATTCCCAGCTGTGGAAAAGACTCGCTCAGAACGCACTGATGTCCCGGGAACACTCAGCTACTTTCTTGCAAGCTGCGCCAGGTGGGGATATTTTGCGCTACCCAGCGTCTTCCACCACAGAAGAGGATTGCTGTCTGCTGGCATCGTTGTCTCTCTTCGGCAGGACCACATCTCTTGGTGCAGTACATTTTCTTGGTTGTCTCTCGTCTCACCCCTTCCCTTGCATGTTTCTCCAAACAGATCGCCCATTGCCGTCAGGGCCGTTTTTCGTGCGTGAGTGTCTGAGCTTAACGAATGCTCATCTGTCCCACTTTCAAATCTCACGGCCATTTCTTCTTTAATGTTTGCGTGCACTTGGTCCTTCTGTTCCTCTGATAAATGCATTAAACTATGAAAGCGGGGATACAGGTATGCTGCTTTATTCAATAACATGAATGTTGCTTCGTTATTTTTGTCATAACGCTTCCTCAAATCTGTGTCGATCTTTGCGGTCATTTCCCTCAAGCTGGGCATTGCATTAGGAATGGGTGAGCCAAGTTGACACAGTAGTAGTACATGCTGTAAAGGCAATACAGCAGAAGCTGTGGGATATTTGTTAGTTGACAAAGGCTCAGTCGCAATCTTGAACGGTCTAAGTATTTCACGCACAGAGGTGGAAAGTAACGAAATACATTTACTCAAGTTACTGTATTGAATACTTTTTTTGTGTATTTTGTATTTTTTAAGTACAATTTAAAATCGGTATTTTGTATTTTACTTGAGTACGTTTTGACTCAAGTATTGTACTTAGTTACTTTATAAATCCTATCCGTTACTGAGTAAAAATAACAATTCAACCTACAGGGGGAAAATACGCGCCAGCACCATAGACAGTAAACCAATGGCCAGAACCAACAGTGACAAATGATGATGTGATTAGCACTGGCGCGTGAACATAGAGGGCACGTGCGGACAAGCTAGGTTAGTGGGCACGAAGTTTTTAGTGCTAGAATGGAGGTCGACAAAGCAGGCACGGCCAGCGGCCAGCGGTCCAGAAGACCCGGACCTAGAAATGATAGATGAAGCTCAAGCTGAAACATCGAAGTCTGTAGAACTAGATGCAGAAAAAAATCCTTGGCCACATTTGGAAGATTTCTTTTTGTTCAAGCGTAGGAAAGGCAACAGCATCATCATGCAGTGCAAGATGTGCCTCCCAGCAGTGAAGTACCTGTCTGCTTTCAACAACTCCACTTCAAATCTGCAGAAGCATGTTTTGGTAAGTATTTCTGCTGTCTCATTAGTAGTTTTATTTAATATAGCCAACCCAGGCTCACCCCATTTCGTGGGCATTTTTATGCTAGCACCTGCAACCATTGACAGTAGAAGAGCTAGCCAGCACATTCTAATTAGCTGCTATGCTAACATAATCAAACGTGACACATCATTAAGTACCAAATGAACTCACTCCAGCCGACAATCCGCATGTTTATCGTACTTCAAACAGATACAAAACGCGTAATGTATATTTACAGTCTGTTTAAGTCTTTAGGACATTGGCTAAATTTGCATAACAGCTAGCCCCTGGTACTTGAGTGTGTAAAGGCTAGCTGTTAGTTGCTAGTAGTCTTGAGTGGACTCGGGGAAATTAGCCTTGGTTAAATTTAGCTGCTATGAATAGTCGGTGTTACCCCGTCGAAATTGCCAAGGGTTTCAATTTGATTGTGTCTTTGAATTTACAGTCAAATCAAATGTATCAACTGTGTTAACAGAGAGGGTTGTAGTGTGAGGCACTTTGCCTAACCAACATTACAGGGCACTCAGCGCTCCTCCACTATAGGCGGGGAGCTAAGGGGCCTTACCGTGCACCCTCCTTACAATCGAACGAAACCAACTTTTTTTAAAAACGTCTGACCATGCTGAACATGTTAACAAATGTTAACATTGAAAATTTTGGGTTGCATTTCATGTTTCAGGTACTCAATGCATTTCCCTCCATTGGAAATGCATTACAATTACAGGAACATGACTCTCCATGAGCAAGGGGAAAGTGTGACATCTGTCTTTGCAAGTTTAATCACATCTAGTGATAAATGTATGGTTTTAGTGGTATGATTGGCTTTCTCTAAATAATAAAGGCCAAAATGTAAAGTCTTTCTACTCGATTTACAAGGCAAATCAAATAGAAAGACTTTAAATTTTGGCCTCTACTATTATGGAAAGCCAATAATACCACTGAAACCATACATTTTCCAAAAGCTTGTGTCCTCTAGATGTGATTAAACATGCAGAGACAGATGTCACACCTTCCCCTTGCTCGTGGAGAGCCAATGGAGGGAAATACATTGAAATGCATTGAGTACCTGAAACATGACGTGCAACTCAAAATTTTCAATGTTAACATTTGTTAACATGTTCAGCATGGTCAGACCTTTCAAAAAAAGTTGGTTTCGTTCGATTGTAAGGAGGGTGCACGACTGCACGGTAAGGCCTCGTAGCTCCCCGCCTACTAGGCAGACCCAGAAAAGATTGTTTTGACTCCTTCATATCGACGACAAGGGATTAGATCACTAGTAGGTGATTGTTGCTCTGTGTGCATGCAAGCAGCTATGATGATTACACATGCATTGATATGTCTCCTTCCTCTGTATCATAATACTGGTAGGCTATAGAAACACATTGGCTTTTGATGTTGATTTGAAATCTCAATTTTAGCATTCAAATCCAAATCATTGATTTTGTTGGGAAGGGTGCAGCATTGTAATGCCCTCTGGATTGTGGCATATTGTGCTTAATACAATGTAATAGACAAAATGTGATGACTAAAGAAATAGAAAACTTTTATTTATCAAAGTTTTAATTTCAGTGTGTTTAATAAGCACCACATTGATTCCTCTACTGATAATACCCTTTTCTTTTTTTTCACAGAGGAAACATCCATCGAAACAGTTGGCTTTTAGCCGAGCAAAGCCAGGGAAGCAAACCCACCAAGCAAATCCACCAAGTCCAAGCAAGCAAACAAATATAAAAGATGCCACGAGAGTGGGAGGCAACCGCCGTGTGCCACAAGGCAAGATCGACAAGATCATCATTAGGCTAATATGTGAGGGCCTTCATACATTTAGTTTGGTTGAACAACCTGCGTTCAAAGAACTTTTGACAACGCTAAATCCACAATGCAAGGTCATTTCCAGGCCCACTGTCTGGACAAGATTAGAGGCATCTGCCATTCAGATGAAGAAGAATGTCATGTCCCATTTCAGTAAAGTGAGCTACGTTGCCACCACTACAGATTGTTGGACTGCACACCAGCAAAGTTTTATTGGGGTGACGGGTCATTGGGTGGATGAAGAAACCTTTGAGAGGAGATCAGCTGCGCTTGCATGTAAGAGGTTAAGAGGGTCCCACACCTTTGATGTCCTTGCAGGAGCACTTGACGACATACACTGTCAGTATAGAATTAGGGGCAAAGTGGTGAGAACCACAACAGATAGTGGCTCAAACTTCGTTAAAGCTTTTAGTGTCTTCGGAGAACAGAGCCAGTCTGAGGATGCAGAATCAGATGCTGAGTCGGACAGAGATTCAATTGATGATGAGCCCACAGCCAACTACCTGGACACATTCAGCATCCTGGAGCAAGATAATGGCCTGGAGTACCAACTTCCTACACACCAAAGGTGTGCATGCCATCTTCTCAACTTAGTTACCACAACAGATGCTGAGATAGCAGAAAAGAAGATGGACACATACAAGAGACTATCACGTGCAGGCTTTGGGAAATGTCAAGCCATGTGGAACAAGACGGGTCGTTCATACATGGCAGCAGAAGTTGTGGAAGATCATTGCCGACTCCAGCTCATCCAACCAAATCAAATGCGGTGGAATTCAACATTCATGGCTGTGGAGAGAATCATACAGATCATACAAGAGAAAGGGGAGGACGCAATCAGGAATATTTGTGAATAATTCAAATTGAAAACGTAAGTTTTAATTTGCATTTCAACAGTATGAAAGTGTGAATGTGTGTTTACATACTTGAAACAACTTTTCCTGCTTGATTTCCTAACAGTTGTTTGTATTCTATTTATGCCAGGCTGACTCAAGCAGAAATTGCTTTCCTGACTGATTACTGCTCAGTGATGAAACCTCTGGTAAAGGCCTTGAACATACTTCAGTCAGAGACCAACACACACTTAGGGTGGCTTCTTTCAGTGATATGTCAGCTACAAGCAAAACTCAAAAGGCAGGAGACCTCATCCAAGATGTGTCTACCACTCATCAAAGCCATTCAGGATGGTGTCCAAAAGCGTTTTGGTGAGATGATGATGGACCCAGAACTGATTGCGGCAGCAATACTTCTACCGAAGTTCAAGACCACCTGGACAGAGAGGCCTGATGTCATAGAAACAGGTATGATTGCATCTTATAATAAACTGCTTTTCAACAGTTTATTGGAGATCTACTTTGTTTTATACTCAATACAATGTGGTCAGTGCTATAAGGCATTATGCATTATGGTGCACTCTTGGTAAATTAATCAAGTCTTAATTGTCAGAAATGTGTTGTTGTTACTCGACAGGTCTGGCTTATGTCAGACAACACCTTGACCAGATGGCAGAGGTGGAAGTGGAGCAAGCTGGACAACATTCCTCAGATGAAGATGATTTCTTCTCCTCAATGAAGTCCAGAAGGTCAGAAGGTACAGGGGAGTTGGAAGGGTACCTAGCCTGTATCCCAAACGATATGGATCTGCTAAACTCCTTTCCAAATTTAAAAAAACTCTCTCTGAAACTCAACACTGGCCTGCCTGCTTCAGCTGCCTGCGAGCGGCTTTTCAGTTGTGCTGGATTACTGTTCACTGCAAAGCGAGCAAGGATGAGCTCAACTAACTTTGAAAATCAGCTGCTGCTTAAACTGAACAAGAAGTTTGTAGACTAGGTTATAGGTGATTTAGGGTGTCACAAAACTAGTGGCCTTGATTTGCAATATTCCTCTCTGGAATATTGCTGCTCTTTTATGTTATTTCCTTTAATTTTGTAACACTTGTGAGCATCATCATGTGGACATTACTTTGTAGTTTGTACCTCTCTGAGAGAGAGAAAGTAGGCGTGCACAAGCCTGTTTAATGTTTTTTACCACTAAATGGATGAGCTCAATTAACTTTGAAAATCAGCAGCTGCTTAAACTGAACAAGAAGTTTGTAGACTAGGTTACAGGTGATTCAGGGTGTCACAAAACTAGCGGCCTTGATTTGCAGTATAACAGCTGTTGCTGTTGGTGTTGACATGTATGTTGTTGTAATTACACTTACATTTGTGTAGGTATTCTTTGTTGTTATCGCACTTACACACACATGCCCTCTATAGCGCTCTTGCAGCTGTGGAGATGGCATTAACACATTCTCATTCTCTGACGGTTAACAAACACACACACACACACACACACACACACACACACACACACACACACACACACACACACACACACACACACACACACACACACACACAAGCATGTCTCCTCTGGAATATTGCTGCTCCTTTATGTCAGTTTGACTTTGTAGCAACACTTATGAGCGTCATCATGTGGGCATTACTTTGTACTTTTTACCTGTGTGTGTGAGAGAGAGAGAGGGTGAGAGGGAGAGAGAGGGAGAGTGTGTGCGTGTGAGAGAGAGTGAGAGAGAGAAAACGTGAGAGTAAGCATGTTTAATGTTGTACCACTAAATGGATGAGCTCAACTAACTTTAAGATGCTACTTAAACTGAACAAGAAGTTCAGTTGTTTTGAAGTTGTTGTTATTGCGCTTACATTTGTTACACTTGTTCTTTAATTAAAAACAAAATAGTTATGGATTTCTGACCCCTTGTCCTATTCTTACTACCCTCACACCCCACACAAAGAAAGTAACTAAGTAACTTTTACTTAAAGTACATTTCAAATGAACTACTTTTTACTTTTACTTGAGTACATTTTCAGATGAGTACTTTTACTTCTACTTGAGTAATATTTCATCAAAGTATTGGTACTTTTACTTGAGTACAATATTTTTGTACTTTTTCCACCTCTGACGCATCTGTTCGACCATGGACCATTCAGTTGTGGTTAGTTCGAGATTTGACCATTTTTTCTCAAATATTACAGCTAGCTGCAACAGCTGCCTGTTGTTCCGATGCCCTGCAGATAATTTCATATGTACTATTCCATCGCGTGATGCAATCGTTAATTAATCTATCAGTTTTCAAGCCCAGCAAACGCTGTTTATCCTCCAATATGTAGCTGTCGGTAGGTGACCTGCTGAAATGTGCGGCTGCTTTCTTTAGCCTGCTAATTGTCGTGTCTATGGCTCTGACGTCTAGCCCTTTACGTACAGCTAGGTTGATTGTATGTGCCATGCAAGGTATGTTAACGGTATCAAGGTACCTCTCCACAGCTGCATGCACATAGTTATGTGCATTGTCTGTTGTGACTGCGATCACCGATTCACGGGGAATGTGAAAATCCCTCAGTGTGCCAGAAATGCACTCCGCGACGTTTTCTGCAGTGTGGCTACTTCTCAAGTCTTTCGTTTGTAGGACAAAATCGTTCAGTTCCCATGCCTCCGACATTACGTGTGCTGTAACTGTAACATAAGAGTCTGTGGCTATAGACGTCCACCCATCTGTAGTGAGTGCAATTTCCTTATCGCTTAGTATCTGGCGTACATTTTCACAAGTAGTATCGTAGAGTTTCACAATGTTTTTAGTTATTGTGGTTCTGCTCGGGATAGCGTAACGTGGCTCAATTTCACGGAGAAAATCTTTAAAGCCTCCACCTTCCACGATGCTTATTGGCCGCATGTCTTTACATATGAATTTGGTGAGTTGTGAAGTGATCGCCTCTTTTCGTGTAGAGGACAGAGCAGCCGAAGGTGAGAAAAACGTTGTCAGCCTGGGTTGTTTAGCAGCAGCAGACGCACCAGCAGGGTCCTGCAGTTCTTTGTATTCGGCCGGATGATGGAACTGCATGTAGGTTGGTCGTGGAACTATGGTATGCTAGTTCACGCTCACATAGTTTGCATATTACCTTGTCCTTGTTTTCAGTCTTTCCATTTACATTCCAAAAACCAAAGTGTTTCCCAATCGCACTCCTAAGATTCTCTGGAGTGACGATCTTTCTGGTATGCGGCTCATCGGGCTCGTTGTCGGCAGCACCAAATTCCTCCATTTTCTCGTTTCTGGCTGCAGCCTAGGCCTACGTTTCCGCTCCATGGACTTATGGGTAATGGACTTATGGGTAATTAGAGCTGGAATTCTTGCCGTAGCATACTTTTGGAATTTTTGACATTGATTAATTAATAATTTTAAAGTACAATCAATTTATTATTTATTTATTTATTCAATTCGAATTTCCCCATTTACGTTCGAATCTCATGTTTTTATGCAAATTCGAAATTAAATTCGATATTCGAATATAATGTGACAGCAGTACAACCTAAGGGAACGAGGAGACATCCTTATGGAACTGGAGGCTGCCACCTCAATACTTCTCAAGGGGTCACTCCAATAGTCCAGAAACTACCGTATAACCTGCAAGAAAAATGGGTCACAGTAGGATCATGCTATAAGGAACAACACAAAGTGTCATAACCTTCATTCTCAGCCTTTGTGAAGTTTGTTTGTGAACAGGCAAAAGCACACAATGACTCAAGCTTTGCCAGCATAACAATGGGAACCTTTTTTGCTGCCAGAATGGAAAGAAGTGTCTCATCCAGACATCATGTGACAACATCGTAGCTGTAAGAAAGACAGAAATCTCAACAAATGGTGAAGACAGTGGCAGCGTTATAGCAGTAAGGAAGGATGGTGACCCTGATAAGCAGTGCCTACTACATAACAAGTCTCATCCATTGAGAAAGTGCTGCAGCTTCAGAGGCAAAACATTGGATGAAAGAAAGGCGTATCTGAAAGACAAAAATATCTGTTTCAAGTGCTGTGCATCATCTACCCACATCGCTAAGGACTGTGACAAGCTTGTACAGTGTAAGGAGCGCAACAGCAAAAACACTCCTCAGCACTACATCCAGGACCCGCTCCATGGAAAACTGATGTCCAAATGTCTCCAAACCATATAACATAGCTGGTCTCACAACCGTCTTGTAAACCTTCCCTTTAACTCTTGCTGGTACCCTTCTGTAGCAAATCACTCCTGACACTCTTCTCCACCCACTCCACCCTGCCTGCACTCTCTTCTTCACCTCTCTACTGCACTCCCTGTTACTTTGGACAGTCACCCCAAGTTTTTAAACTCAAATGCCTTTGTCACCTCCACTCCTTGCATCCCGACCATTCCACTGTCCTCCCTCTCATTCACGCATAGGTATTCATTCCGTCTTGCTCCTACTGACTTTCATTCCTCTTCTCTCCATTGCATACCTCCACCTCTCCTGGCTCTCCTCAACCTGCACCCTACTCTCGCTACAGATCACAATGTCATCCGCGAACATCATCGTCCATGGAGACTCCTGCCTGATCTTGTCCGTCAACCTGTCCATCACCATTGCGAACAAGAAAGGGCTCAGAGCCGATCATTGATGTAATCCCACCTCCACCTTGAACCCATCTGTCATTCCAACCACACACCTCACCATTGTCACACTTCCCTCATACATATCCTGCACCAATCCTACATACTTCTCTGCAACTCCTCACTTCCTCATACAATACCACACCTCCTCTCTCGGCACCCTGTCGTATGCTTTCTCTAAATCTACCAAGACAAAATGCAACTCTTTCTTGCCTTCTCTATACTTCTCAATCAACATTCTCAATGCAAACATTGCATCTGTGGTGCTCGTTCGTGGCATGAAACCATACTGCTGCTTGCTGATCATCACCTCTCCTCTTAACCTAGCTTCTATTACTCTTTCCCAAATCTTCATGCTGTGGCTGATCAACTTTATACCTCTGTAGTTGCTACAGTTCTGCACATCGCCCTTGTTCTTGAAAATCGGTACCAGTATGCTTCTTCTCCACTCCTCAGGCATCCTCTCACTTTCCAAGATTGTGTTAAACAATCTAGTTAAAAACTCCACTGCCATCTCTCCTAATCATCTCCATGCCTCCACAGGTATGTCATCAGGACCAACTGCCTTTCCACTCTTCATCCTCTTCATAGCTGCCCTCACTTCCTCCTTGTTAATCCACTGAACTTCCTGATTCACTATCCCTACATCATCCAACCTTCTCTCTTTCTCATTTTCTTCATTCATCAGCCCCTCAAAGTACTCCTTCCACCTTCTTAGCACACTCTCCTCGCTAGTCAGCACATTTCCATCTCTATCCTTGATTGCCCTAACTTGCTGCACATCCTTTGCAGCTCAGTCCTTCTGTCTAGCCAATTGGTACAAGTCCTTTTCTCCTTCCTTAGTGTCTAACCTGTCATACAACTTACCACACACCTTTTCCTTTGCCTTTTCCACCTCTCTCTTTGCTTTACGCTGCATCTCCTTGTACTCCTGTCTACTTTCTTCATCTCTCTGACTATCCCACTTCTTCTTTGCCAACCTTTTCCTCTGTATACTTTGTTGTACTTGCTCATTCCACCACCAAGTCTCCTTGTCTTTCCTCCTCTGTCCTGATGACACACCAAGTACCTTCCTAGCTGTCTCCCTCACTATTTCTGCAGTGGTTGCCCAGCCATCTGGCAACTCTTCACTACCACCCAGTGCCTGTCTTAACTCCTGCCTGAACTCCACACAACAGTCTTCCTTCTTCAACTTCCACCATTTGATCTTCGGCTGTGTCTTCACTCGCTTCCTCATCTTGGTCTCCAAAGTCATCCTACAGACCACCATCCGATGCTGCCTAGCTACGTTCTCCCCTGTCACTACCTTGCAGCCTCCAATCCCTTTTAGATTGCGCCTTCTACATAAGATATAGTCCACCTGTGTGCACTTTCCTCTGCTCTTGTACATCACCCTGTGTTATTCACCACAGTCATTTCCATTCTTTTCGCAAAATCGACCACCATCTGTCCTTCCACATTTCTCTCCTTGACTCCATACCTCCTCATCACCTCTGTTCCCTTCACCAACATGTCCATTGAAGTCCGCTCCAATCACCACTCTCTCCTCCTTGGGTACTCTCTCCACCATGTCGTCCAACTCACTCCAGAATTCTTCTTTCTCGTCCATCTCACACCCAACTTGTGGGGCATATGTGCTGATAACATTCAGCAATACACCTTTGATTTCCAGCTTCATACTCATCACTCTGTCTGACACTCTCTTCACCTCCAGCACGCTCTTGACATACTCTGCCTTCAGAATTACCCCTACCCCATTTCTCCTGCCATTCGCACCATGGTAGAAGAGTTTGAACCCACCTCCGATACTCCTGGCCTTACTCCCCTCCCACCTGGTCTCTTGCACACACAGTATGCCTACCTATCTTCATTCCATCATGTCAGCCAGCTCTCTCCCTTTACTAGTCATAGTGCCAACATTCAAAGTTCTGACTCTCACCTCCACACGCCTACCGTTCCCCCTTCTCTACCTGCCTCTGGAAATGCCTTCCCCCTCTCCTTCTCCTTCGCCCAACAGTAGCATAGTCTCCACCTGCACCCTGCTGGTTAACAGTACCGGTGGCGGTCGTTGGTAACCCGGGCCTCAACCAATCCGGTATGTAAATCTTATTTATGATCCGCATATTTGATTTGGCAAAGATTTTACGCCGGATGCCCTTCCTGACGCAACCCTCCCCATTTGTCCGGGCTTGGGACCGGCACTAAGAATGCACTGGCTTGTGCATCCTCAGTGGCTGGGTTAAGAAAAAAAGTTCATACAATATGTTGTGCTGTTGGCTGTAACAACAGTCATCAGAGAAACCCTGGACTACAATTTTATTCAATCCCAAAGGAGCTAGATTGGTGGAGTAAATGGCTGGCTTCAATCAGAAGGGACCATTGGCAGCCAACTTCTAACTCCAGATTGTTCAGTCAACACTTTGCCACCAGTAAGTTACATTTGCCTTTAACTTAGCTAATTATTATTTATACCTTTTAGCTCATCATAACCTTTCTGTCAGGTTTTCTGAAAGCTAGTCCAAGACTGACTCCCTTTCAGAGCTTTCTGTTAACACTGATGAGAATGAGGCTCAATTTACCTCTGTATTTTTTTTTGGTCTATTTATTTCGTATGTCTAAGACAAGTGTTGCCAGAATATTTAATAGTACATTAGATGTCATGTATGTTAGACTGTCACCACTCATATTTTGGCCATCAAAAGAACAAATTCAGGTCAGTCTGCCTATTTGTTTCAGGGATAACTATAGCAACTGCACTTCTATCGTTGACTGTTTTTAAATATTTATAGAGAAGCCAAAGAACTTGAGAGCTCATGCACAGACATACTCTCAGTACAAGCATCACAACGCTGTAAAATACCTGATATCAATAACACCACAGGGTGTTATATCCTTTGTGTGAAATGGCTGGGGTGGACTTACAAGCGACAAGCACATCACAGAAAACTGTGGATATCTTGAGAAATTCTCACCAGGAGATGTAATTCTTGCAGGTAGAGGCTTCAATGTCAAAGATACGGTTGGCCTGTATTGTGTACAGTGGAAAATACAAGCATTCACCAAAGGCAAGCAGCAACTGCATCCACTGGAACTGGAAGCAACAAGGGGACTGGCTGCCATCAGGATCCATGTGGAAGGAGTCATCGGCCTGGTCAAGAACAAGTACACCATCCTTCAGACCACCATCCCACTGTCTCTCTGCCAAGCAGCCACTCAAGGACAACCTACCTCCCTTGACAAGATGGTAACAGTTTGCTGTGCTCTTTGGAATATTTGCCCATCTGTGGTCCTCACAGAATAGACAGGCAGTAGTTGCATGTAAAATGTAAAACTGATACATCCAGGTAATAAACGTGACCTTTACTGGAACCTGTGGCCTTATTGTATTTGGCTTTAATACAAAAGCAACCTTAACGTCTCCAGTAGTACATCATTCATTTCATAATGTCTCCTACCACTTAAAAGAGTAACTATGTAGGGGTTAGAAATCATAAGTTGTCTGCCATCTAGCATACATGCTATGTTTTATATATATATATAATTACTTTCTGCACAATCTACGGTATTTGCATGTGTTCAGTGATGTCAGATGAATGCGTACAGACCATAAAGACAAAAGAAAAAACAGCAACAGTAGATCAGGGGCCTCATAACATTTATTCCAATTACAGCGTCCAACTTAAAAAGGTGCAGGAGCCAGAGCCAGCAGAAGGTTGAGTGGGTGATACCAACCATTTTCATCTCTGGTACAAACAGAGGTTAAAAAGCTATGGAGATGGAGGCAGTAACAATGCAGTATATTTGTATTCACCAGTGATCTTCAGTCAGTCATGGCTGTCTAGCAGAGCTTCTTCCAGCTCACCAGCTTATTTCTTGTTTGTTTTCTTCTTGCGCTCTAGACATTTCCAACTCTTTGGTACCCTGCTCAACTTTAGACAAGACTTGTGGAAGTGCTTTCACTTACATTGCTCAGATGTGCCAGAGAGGACGTTGTCTGCATTATCAGTGGGCTTACCACAGTAACATCCCTCAGGTGTCTTCTTGGAGGTTGCAGTGGCTGAGAGGTATGGCACAGTAAACCATTTACTCAACAGCTCTGGTAGTATCCCTGTTCGAATGAAGTCAACCACTTTCAAATACACAGCATGAAAAAATGTGTCATCAAACAGGATACATTTATGGATAAAAAGTTCTTGAGGTGGCAACACCACAAAATCACAGTACGTTACCTCTGCTACACGCATTTGGGCCTGCACTTGATACATGTAACTGTGATCTAGCTTTAGGCTCATCACACCTTCCTCAGTGACAGTCAGGCAGAACCGTAAGTCATTGACACATTCACATAGAGTGCGGTCTTTTGCACTGAAAGGATACTTAATCTCTAGCATGCCAGGCTCATGGCAAGCACAGGTCACCACACCATCTGATGATGCACCGATCTATGGCAGCTCTGGGTTGATGATAAGCCCTGATGCTGCAGCGTTGTGGTCTGCATAGAGATCTTGCATTGCCATCAGGTACCACTCTCTGGCAGTGTCTTCGTTATCTAGACCCCATCTGAGGAAAACAACAGAAAAGTGACCAAGTGAGCCATGTTTTTTTCAATATTTTGGAGAACAATTTCAGACTAGGACGTTAATAAAATGGTGAGGTTCTAACCTGAGAACATCTGACTGTGGTGAAATGTTAATTTTCATCATTAAGCCATGTGTTTTATTATTTAATAGATATAAGCCTGTCTTTACATCATCCCTAACATACTGTAATTAGAATGTTAACATCTTGTTTTACCCTCTGAATAGTTTCTCAATCCAGTTCTCAATTGTATTTATTCATGACGCAGCAGTGAGAAAAAGGCATTATTTTGTCTTGCTTCGTGAACTTATATATATACCTGGACGCCTCAGTCGAAAACTGAGAGGAACGAGGATACCAAACTCTCTTAATCAAAGATGGAGATTTCCCTGTCCTGGCTGCCTCATGGAATGACAATAATTGTTGAATTACTTACATGTCCTGTGATCAGATAGATATGTTTTGTCTCCAGATGCCATATCTTTGTGTCGTTCACCCCTCCTTCAACTCCGTATTGATAGGCACCGGTACTCGTGAAAGCCTTCAGGTTATCTCCGGTGTATGGGGATGGGTTGTGTACAAGGTGAATATAAATGTCAAGAAAAGTAAGTTGGGGCAGACGCTTTGTGGAAGTTAAGGGAAAAAAAAGCTGAAGGTAATAAATAGAGATCGCTGCCAGTAATTGATGTTTTTTCCAAATATCACTGTTACAGCCCCAGTGTCGTGTGTTGTGTATGCGATTACCCTCTTGTAGACAGACCTAGGGTTTGTATTTATGGGAGGGGGTGTTACGGCCCCAGTACCGTGTGTTGCAGTTACCCTCTTGTAGACAAACCTAGGGTTTGTATTTATGAGAGGGTGTGTTACGGCCCCAATGCCGTGTGTTGTGTATGTGATTACCCTCTCATATATATACAAACCTAGGGTTTGTACTCATGGGAGGGGGTGTTACGGCCCTAGTGCCGTGTGTCTGTAGTTTTCCCTCTCCAGGTGATGCCCCGCCTCCTGTGGAGCTGCTGATTGAGCCCAGGTGACCCCAATTCCTCATCAGCTGGGTATATAACTTGGAGAGGGACACCCAACAGGGCCAGTGGGCCATTGTTGGTAGCAGTGTGTGGAGAGAGACGGCCAGTGGGCCATTGGTGTCAACCAGAGAGCAAGCTCTTGTGTCTAGACTCCTTGAGAAGGAGGGTGACACTTATTAGTGTTCTTGTTTCGTTTTGGTTTGATCTGAGTTTTTGTTAAAGCCTGGTTAGTTAAGAGCCAGCATCTTTAGTTGCCTGTTTATTCTGTAGTTTGACTAAAAGTTCATTTTTGTTAATAAATCTGTTTTTACATCTGGTTCCGCCTCCCACCTGTCTTATTCCCCCCGGGATACTTTTATTCTCTTTGTTACTTCCCCTGGACCTTTAACGGGGAACGTAACAATCACTCTTTCTCTCTCATTCAAATGTGCAGTGTTGGCTGTCATGACGGCAATGACAGTCACAGTAGAAAACTGTCAAGTCACTCGGACACAAATGTGGTGGCGGGCATTTTTGAAGTGACGTATTTGGTACCCATGAATATCTTTCTTTTTTTCCCCCCCCTTTCACCCAAATCTTACTTGGCCAATTATCCCACGTTTCCGAGCCATCCCGGTCACTGCTCCACCCCCTCTTCTGATCCAGGGAGGGCTGCAGACTACCACATGCCTCCTTCAGTACATGTGGAGTCGCCAGCCACTTCTTTTCACCTGACAGGAGTTTCGCCAGGGGGACACAGCACGTGGGAGGATCACGCTATCTCCCCCCGAACAGGCGCCTCGACCGGCCAGAGGAGGCGCTAGTGCAGCGACCAGGACATATACCCACATCCGGCTTCCCACCCGCAGACACAGCCAGTTGTGTCTGTAGGGATGCCCGACCAAGCCGGTGGTAGCACATGGATTCGAACCGGGATCCCCGTGTTGGGAGGCATCCGAATAGACCGCTACGCTACAGCATATCATATATCAAGCGGAGTCAACATAACACCCCACACAGCAGCAGTCCAGCGTCGAGTACTGCCCCCTGTAAGGGTCTCTCTCGTACCATACTGCCCTACAATAGCAGTCCAACGGTCGAGCACTGCCCCACCTGAGGGTCTCATACCATAACAATCCACCGAGGACTTGACACAGCCAACTTTTCAGTCGACTGAAGATGAGGCCCTCCTTGACGTTGCACCGAGCACCGCATGGGGTACCAAGTCAAGATTCATATCCCTGAGATATGACTTGCACAAAGGCCACAGTGGAGGACCAGGAAGCCGCCAAGCAGATGTCTTCCACTGACACCCCCTTGAAATGTGCCATAGAGGATGAAATGCCCCTCGTAGAGTGCACTCTGAGGCCCACGTGGGTGGGGCAGCCCATAGCATCATAACTCTTAAAGACTGCATCACAAATCCAGTGGGCGAGCTGTTGAGGAGCCCCCTGAGCCCGACCACCATGGCAAACGAATATGTTGGATTTTTCCTGACTGTCACTGAACGCTCCACATTACAGCAAAGTGCCCTCACCGGACACAGGGTGTGGAGGCAGTCCTCAGCATGAGGAAAAGGAAAGAACACTGTCAGACGGATGACCCTCGAACCGAATGAGGAGGTGATGACCTTCGACTGGAAGAACAGGTTGGGTTGCAGTTCCACTGACCCCTTGTCATCACTGCCAGACATGCAGGAGGGACGTACCAATAAGGCACACAGATCCTCCATCCTCTTGGCCAAAGTAAGAGCCAAGAGAATAGCCATCTTAATAGATAACAACTTCAAGTCCACCTGGCCACGCGGCTCAAACGTCGGGCCAGCCAACTTGTCCAGAACCGTCTGCAGTTCCAACTAAGGAATAAGGCGTAGAGTAGGGGCCTCAGCCCACATAACTCTATCAGGAAGTGCTTGACCAAACGATGGCTACTGATTGTGAAGCAGCCAAACCCATCATGGCCTGCTGTCATCGCTGCTGCAAACACCCCCAAGGTGGAAGCAGTGCGGCCACCATCAAAGATGTCCAGTAAGAACTGCAGTATATCCTACAAAGCGCAGGAACGTGGATTGAGATCCCTGGCCTTGTACCAGACTGCAAAGACTGGCCAGCACATAGAATAAGCCCATGAGGTGGAAGGGGCACAGACATTCTAAATAGTTGCAACCACTTTCTCAGGGAGGCCCATGTCACTCAGCCTCATTCTCTCAACTTCCAAACCATGATAGGCCATCCCAGAACTGAACGCAAGAGGATTGCACCCTTTGCCTGTTGTAGGGCCATGGGCTGGTCCGAGACTGGCATTGCGGCCACTTTAACAGCAACCAGAGTGGTGAGTCTCCTCAAAAATCGTCCACAGCAAGATAAATACGACGCACTCAAGGCTCACCTGTTGAAAACTTTTGAACTTTATGACGCTGAGCGGGCCAGCTGGCTCTTCTCTCTACAAGGGCTCGGTGACAGTAAGCCGTCTGAATTTATGGACAGGATGCTGGATCTCCTGGTAGAGCACAAGGCCGACTTCCTCTTCATCCAACTGTTTCTGCGACAGCTGCCTTCTCAGGTATGGGCTGCTTTAGCCAACACCGCCATTACTGACTGTCGTGCTCTGGCCGAGGAGGCTGATAAAATTTTCCTTGCTGGTCAACAGCACTGCGCGCTTGCGTTTTTTCCTGCCAAAATATTTTCACCACTGCTGGGAGACACAACAGTCGCTGCCACTGCCGCAGCTCCAAGGCCAAGCGGTGCCGATCTCCTTGCAGTTTCAGCGCGGTGGGAAATGCCGGGGCCGGCGCTCAGTAATGGCTATGTGCGTCGGCCGAACTGGCAGGCTGCTCTTCATCCAAGATACCATTTCTGGACGGTGGTGACAAGGCGACAAGGGTGCGCAGAGGAGCGTCCTGCCTGCATTGAGCGTAGATATCCTGCCCTGTGGATATGCCCCCCTCCCATGGAAGCCACTAACAGCAGCCCCATCCACACTTATGGTGATAGGTATGTGGAGCAGTGTTTCGGAGGTCAGCGGTTCGGTTGGGACTTTGTCACGGCAAAAGTGGCCGTCCCCCTCCTCGGCGTGGACTTCCTATGCACCTATGGACTGCTGGTGGATGTCAAAAACCGCCACTTGATCGACGCTGTCACTTTCTGCTCATATGTGTGTACTCTCAGCGGAGCAGACTCCATCAGACTGTCTAGCATGCTCTCCGCCGCAGATGATTTTCTCCGGCTTCTCGCTGAGTTCCCGGTCCTCATGCAGCCTATCTTCTCATCTTCCACCGCCAAGCATGGAGTGGAGCACCACATCGCCACCACTGGCCCACCAGTCTATGCTCGAGCTCGGCGCCTTGACCCGGCCAAGCTCACCGCTGCCAGGGAGGAGTTCAAGAATATGGAGCGTCTTGGCATCTTTCGCAACTCCAACAGCCCGTGGGCTTCACCCCTCTACATCGTCCCGAAGCCTGGTGGCTGGTGGCGCCCATGCGGTTATTACCACCAACTCAACAATACTACAACACTGGACCGCTACCCAGTCCCACACATCCGGGATTTTTCCGCCCACTTAGCTGGAAAAGTCATCTTTTCCAAAGTGGACCTCGTCCGTGGATACCATCAGGTGCCCGTTCACCCACTGGATGTCCCCAAAACGGCAGTGATCACCCCATTTGGACTGTTTGAGTTCCTGTGCATGCCGTTCAGCCTCAAGAACGCCATGTAGACATTCCAGCGCCTCATGGATTCGGTGCTATGGGACCTGCCTTTTGTTTTTGTCTGTCTAGACAACATCCTTGTTGCCAACACCTCCAAAGCGGAACATCTGTCCCAGCTCTGGACTCTTTTCGAGTGGCTCAGCCAGTATGGGCTAATTGTCAATCCAGTCAAGTGCCAGTTTGGGCTGACAACCATCGACTTCTTTGGACACCAAGTCACCAAAGACGGGGCGGTACCCCTCTTGTCAAAGGTGTTCGTGAACTTCCCATGACCGCTCACAGTCAAGTCCCTACAGGAGTTCCTCGGCATGGTGAACTTTTACCACTGCTTTATTCCCCGAGTGGCTCAACTCATGTGACCCCTGTATGAGGCCCTGAATGGCAAGGCCACCAAACACACTGTGAACTGGTCTGCAGAGAGGGACAAGGTGTTTGTGGACACTGAGACTGCTCTGGTTGATCCAACAATGCTGGCGCACCTGTCACCCAAGTCTCCGATCACCATTACTACAGACTACAGACCAAAGAAAAGAGTAGCAGTATGAAATCATGAACAATTTGTTTTGAATTTTCTGAATGTTTTGTATTTTCCACATAAATAAACGAAGTAAAAATAAATAAATAAACAAATAAAATTCCATCAGTCAATTGTACCATTTATTGGGATTAACACTTAAGGATATTTCATCTCAGCATATTAGAAGTACTACAATATTTGCAACTTTTATATCGCTGGTGTTACCAGCTAAAAAAGTTAATGTACAGCCTGGCAAAACTTGATTGCCATGACACTTGTGATTGTGTTCATAGTCACTACAGCAAGATATTCCTCTCGATCATGGTAACCCTTTTTAACTTTCACATAGCGCCTGCTTCAGGAAAGATATTTCTATTGTACATGGCATATGTCAAAATGTAATGGCCAGATTACTCATTAATCTGCTGAGTCTGCTTGTGATTTATTTCCAGGGAATAAACCAATCAATTTTGTTTTCAACCTCAACTTTTCTCTAACACCACCTTAAAATGAGGTTATCAAATTTGATGACTCAGAATCAATTGGTCTGATTGATATGATATTTAGAGAACACATTTATGCACCCCACAGAATAAATTCTTTTAATTTGGGTGACTTTTCCTTTTACTCCACCCTGAAGACAAAATATCCCATTTGCAACAAGATACACAACTAAATCTAAATAGTTGATTGCCGTGATATTTGATGAGTGCAATCATAGTCCCTAAATGAAAGCAAAATCCTCTTTATTTTGATGAACCCATTACTTTACCTTTAGCATCACACTTACACCAAAATGTCAAAATTGATGTCTTGAATTATGTATTGGACAGATTGCCATGACATTTTGAGAGCATATTGATACTACCTAGGGGAAGAAGCCTGTTATCTTTGGTGACCTCATGACCTTTTCAGTTTCACTACCATAAGGCCAGTTGTACAAACTCCATTGTTCCACATACTACATTCACCCCCAATGACAGAACCCAACATTTATGCTGTCTAGATAGATAGATAGATTATTTTATTAGCCACACGACCAAGGCCGGTGGAATTTGTTTTTGGTACACTTTACACTCTGCAGCACAATACATACATGGACAACAACAGACACTCCACATATTATCATGAACAATACAGTTACACAATAACAGAAATAAACATATCAGGCATAACAGGTGAATGGTGGTATTTATGCCAATGGTGTGTAAGGAGGGGACTATGGGGAGGAATTCAGAGTCCTTATGGCTAGGGGGAAAAAACTGTTTGTGAAGCATTTAGTCTTAGTTGACAGTGACCTGTAGCGCCTCCCTGAGGGGAGGAGCTGGAAGAGGTGATGAGCACGATGTGAGGGGTCAGAGGTGATCTATATATTAATTGCACAGAATTACCTTTGACCGCTGTAGGTATGTCTTCCAAAGCTTCAGGTTCAAGCAAGAATTAGACATTTTCAAGTCATTGAAGATATCTCCCCAAAAGCCACTTGCAGCATAGGTACTATGGTCTGTCACAATGTCTCCAGATTCCGCAAGTTTTTCTATGCTTGTTTAAATTTCTTGGACAAGGAAAAGGATGGAAATGGCTGTGGTGAATACATATTTCAAGAAGAGGGAGGAACACAGGGTGATGTAGAAGAGTGGAGCAAAGTGCACACAGGTGGATTATATCTTATGTAGGCAGTGTGATCTAAAAAGGGATTGGAGACTGCAAGATGGTAACGGGAGAACATAGCTAGGCAGCATCAGATGCTGGTCTGACTTTAGAGATCAAGAAGAGGAAGAGAGTGAAGGCAGAGCCAAGGATCAAACGGTCGAAATTGAAGAAGGAAGACTGTTGTGTGGAGTTCAGGGAGGAGTTAAGACAGGCACTGGGTGGTAGTGAAGAGTTGCTGGATGGCTGGGCAACCACTGCAGTGAGGGAGACAGCTGGGAAGGTACTTGGTGTGTCATCTGGACAGAGGAAGGAAGACAAGGAAACTTGGCAGTGTGAAGAAGAAGCACAGCAAAGTATACAGAGGAAGAGATTGGCAAAGAAGATGTGGGATAGTCAGAGAAAGAAAGTAGACGAGAGTACAAGGAGTTGTGGCATAAAGCAAAGAGAGAAGTGGTGAAGGCAAAGGAAAAGACATATGAGAGGTTAGACACTAAGGAAGGAGAAAACGACTTGTACCAATTGGCAGACAGAGAGACTGAGCTGGGAAGGATGTGCAGCAGGTTAGGGCGATCAAGGATAGAAATGGAAATATGCTCAGGGGAAGCCCCACCCATATCCCTGGCAGAGGTCTCTGAGGTCGTTAAAAAGCTCCTCGGTGGCAAGGTGCTGGGTGTGGATGAGATTCACCCTGAGATGCTGAAGGCTCTGGACATTGTTGGGCTGTCTTGGTTGACATGCCTCTTCAGTGTTACATGGAGGCCGAGGACAGTTCCTGTGGAGTGGCAGACTGGGATGGTGGTTCCCATATTTAAAAAGGGGGAGCGGAGGGTGTGCTCCAATTATCGGGGTATCACATTGGTCAGCCTCCCTGGGAAAGTCTACTCTAGGGTGCTGGAAAGGAGGCTCTGACCGATTGTCGAACCTCGGATCCAGGAGGAATAATGCGAATTCCGTCCTGGCTGTGGAACAACGGACCAACTCTTTACCCTTGTGGAAGTACTGAGGGGGGCATGGGAGTTTGACCAGCCAGTCTACATGTGTTTTGTGGACTTGGAGAAGGCTTACGACCGTGTACCCCAGGGCACTCTGTGGGGTTACTGCAGGAGTATGGGGTACCAGGGCAGTTGCTCTCTGCACAAAGTCAAACATGTTTTCGGTGGGTGTCAGACTCTGCCAAGGTTGTCCATACTGATATGTAAATATAGTATTGTACTTATTAAGATGTTCAATTAATCTTTGATAGATGAACTTTCCAAGTACTTTTGATATAGCAGGCAAAATGGAGATGGGTCTTTAATGGTTAAAAATGGCTGGGTCATCATCCTTATAAATAGGAATAATCTTGGCTATGTTTAGTTCAAGAGGAACAATTCCTTTTCCCAATGAGAGATTGAAAATGTGAGATAGCGGTTTCTCAATGTACTCATGAATGGATAACAGTAGTTTTCTGTCAATGCTATCATAGCCTGGAGAAGAATCTTTCAGATTGATTAAGGTCTCCTGAACCTTATCTTCTGTATCCGGTAAGAAAGGAAAATTATCATTGACTGGAGAATTCATAAACTGAAGAGGACTATCGTTGGTAGGAGGAATCTTGGAGGCCAAAGTTGGACCAACGTCTGAGGAAAAGCGATTCAAATTATTTGCAATTAATTGCGGCTCGGTGATAGGACACCTATAAATTCATTAGGCAACTGCTTGTATTTATTTTTCTTTTTTAAGATACAATTAATTTTTTTTCCACAGAAAGGTCATGTCATTTTTATGTTTGGATAATGTTACATTGTTGTAGTGTTTTTTAGCTCCTCTGATAATGTGGTTTAATTTATTTCCGTAATTTCTAAATTGGGCAAGGTTAAATGGAGTGGGACTGAACATTTTTAAAAAAAAATTTTTGTACAGTCTGTTTAGTATTCAAGGATTTCATGATGGTTGGAGTTGTCCATGGTTTGGTCAGTTTATGATGAGGCTTGGGAGTACTAGGGGAAAGCACAGATCATAGGCCTTGGAGATACATTCTGAAAACATAATAAAAGCCTTTTGTGAATCTACAGACTGAAGGATGTCTGTGTGGTTGCGATGTTTGCTTTGAGAATGTTGATGGAGAAGTATAGAGAAGGTCAGAAGGAGTTACATTGTGTCTTTGTGGATTTAGAGAAAGATTATGACAGGGTGCTGAGAGAGGAGGTGTGGTATTGTATGAGGAAGTTGGGAGTGGCAGAGAAGTATGTAGAAGTGGTGCAGGATATGTATGAGGGAAGTGTGACAGTGGTGAGGTGTGCGGTAAGAATGACAAATGGGTTCAAGGTGGAGGTGGGATTACATCAAGGATCGGCTCTGAGCCCTTTCTTGTTTGCAATGGTGATGGTCAGGTTGACAGACAAGATCAGACAGGAGTCTCTGTGGATTATGATGTTCGCGGATGACATTGCGATCTGTAGTGAGAGTAGGGTGCGGGTTGAGGAGAGCCTGGAGAGGTGGAGGTATGCACTGGAGAGAAGAGGAATGAAAGTCAATATGAGCAAGACACAATACATGGGTGTGAACAAGAGGGAGGAGAGCGGAATGGTGAGGATGGAAGGAGTAGAGGTGACAAAAGTGTATGAGTTAAAATACTTGGGGTCAACTGTTCAAATTAATTTGGGAGTGCGGAAGAGAGGTGAAGAAGAGATTGCATTCAGGATGGAGTGAGTGGAGAAGAGTGTCAGGAGTGATTTGCAACAGAAGGGTACCAGCAAGAGTTAAAGGGAAGGTTAACAAAATGGTTGTGAGACCAGCTATGTTGTATGGTTTGGAGATGGTGGCACTGATAAAAAGACAGGAGGTGGAGCTGGAGGTGGTAGAGTTAAAGATGTTAAGATTTTCATTTGGAGTGAAGAAGAAGGACAGGATGAGGAATGAATATATTAGAGGGACAGCTCAGGTTGGATGGTTTGGAGACAAAGCAAGTGAGTTGAGCTTGAGATGGTTTGGATGTTTGTGGAGGAGAGATACTGGGTAAATTGGGAGAATGACACTGAATATGGAGCTGCCAGGTAAGAGAAAAAGAGGAAGGCAAAAGGGGAGGTTTATGGATGTGGTGAGGGAGGACATGCAGGTGGCTGGTGTGACAGAGGAAGATGCAGAGGACAGGAAGCGATAGAAGTGGAAGATCTGCTTTGGCAACCCCTAACGGGAGCAGCTGAAAGTAGTAGTAGTAGTAGCTCGAATTTTCTGGACAGTTCTTGAAAATTTTCATGATTAATAATAATAATAATAATAAAAAAAGAAATTAGTTAATTGGACAGTAGTGGCAGCTGAAGAAAAAAATGCCACTTGAATCTATCAACAGATGTATAACATTGTGGAAGCTGTTAGAGAAATGTCAACATGTGGAACGACGCTTTTAAATTAGGGAGTTGACATACAAATAGAGTTAAATGTTAAATGTTCTTTACAAGAAATTAAAGGGTAAAATTACACTATTCGGTGCATAAATATTAAATATTAAATCCAGTACTCACCTTTCCAAAGCCTGAGGGCGTACAAGTTCTGAAATTGGAAAAATAATTTCTTTAAAAAAAAAGAATGCATAAAATATTTACTTATTGTATGTTTCAATAAAATGCAATTGCTGTGTAGTAGTAAAAAACTTATTAAAAGAATTGAAGATTTATAATGTATGGAAAAAATTATGTCTTTTCTCTGAAATACGGTGTAATATCTTATAGTTTGAAGAGATGATGCTTTGCGTTTTAGATGCTTTTAGATGCTTAGATGCTTTTACTTCTTGTGTGCACTATAAGAAGAGTCTGACAAGCAGGCAGAACTGGCACAACACGATCCATACATGTATGGCTGAATTCAGTGGTGGTGGTGGTAGGAGGGATGATGGCTAAGGTGACCCGTTCAATGAGTAAATTAACCCAAATCAGCTAGCTAACTTGACATTGTCACATAGCATTGTACAATTTGTTTATTTCTGGCCAACTCACGTAGAAATACCACTAATAACCAATAGATAGCAACGTAAGACGAGGATTCTTCCATAGGCTAAATACTGTACAGTATTTGTGGACAGATAGATATAGAAGTTTATTGTAATTGTCTTGAATGAAATTATTTTGGTTGTGGAATGACTGAACAATCCACTGTGGTCATCAACAGATAAATTGTCATCAATCAGTTTGCCCTCACAATTACCTATGAATGTGAGGAGACACCTGCTTTACCATTAATCAAATAGAAAGAAAGCCACTTTATTTTGTTATTGTATTCTTACAATGAATTTGTTCTCTGCATGTAACCCCTCCTATTGTATAGGAGCTGTGGGCAGCTGCAGCGCCTGGGGACCAACTCCAATTCTTCTTTCCATTGCCTTGGTCAGGGGCATAGACAGAAATATTAACCCTAACATGCATGTCTTTTTGGTGGTGGGAGGAAACCCACGCAGACACGGGGAGAACATGCAAACTCCACACAGAAACGACCTGGGATGACCTGGGATTCGAACCCAGGACCTTCTTGCTGTGAGGCAACAGTGCTATCCACTGGGACACCATGGCCGCCCCAATATTAATCAAATATAACTGACTAAGGTCTTTACTCTCACAATAATCTGATTCCATCTTCAGAAGATAGCCTTGCTTTCATCAGAAAGCTACGAACACTCCACAAAACTTCATACAGTTGATAAAACAGGCTAGAACATGGTGGTTCTTGCTCACCTCATCATAGTGACGACACACAGCTATCCAGTAGCTCTCAAGATAACAAGATAATTGAATTTATTTTGCAAAACCCCCCCCAGAAAAACACAACAGCCAATTTACTATATCAAACAGAGCATTTTCTCTGTCTTAAAACATGACTGGAAGGGGTCTTTAACTCTTCAGCACCCTGGAGCACCCAACTTTTAACTCTTCGGCACCCAGGAGCCAGGTGCCCTTCAGCACTTTCTCATGTGATGAATGTGTTCTATTGACAAGGTGTGGGGCAGTCACTGGAGAGTGACCAAGGAGACTGGAAGGTAGTCATGTGCTTTTCAGGACCCCGGATATTGTCCATGGGGCCTGCAGAGAGAGCTGATCAGATTGAAGGACTGATAAATAATACACTCTGAATGGCTAATGTAACAACAAACTGCCTACTACATTTGAAGCATCAGGAAGGGAGTTAATGGCCATATTGGTAAACACTAGCCCTAAAAAATACAGGATTTAAATTAACCCAATTTTAACCACATCACTGTGGACCTAATACATTTCGGGCCATTTTAAGCTATGATGGCTGGGTTACGTATCTAACCCAAGATGTTGAGTTGATAACCCAACTAATGCATTGGGTTAATTTCATTCTTATCTTCGGTTAAATGAGAAATTCTGGGTTATATCCTATTAATCACCTAACTAATGCATTTGGGTCAATTCAAGTCTTCCCCTGGATTAAGTGCTAAAAAAAAATTGGGGGATTTTCACTTCAAATTCCATAACCACCAAAGTTGTGTATGTTAAATACACATTTTATTTGTAAGTGTGTTGATATAAACCTTCTGGAAGAAAGAATTTCCTTTTGGCCTCTGTGGTGGTGTTGAGAGAAAAACAGCCAAATTTTCAAAAACCAGACCAAACTGGTTTGATTCCTTAAAAGAAACCATACAGTGAGGTTGAAATGGTTGAACTGACCCAGTTGCTGGGTTACTGCACATATAATCGGCGGTCACTCGGGGTCGAGTATGACCATCCTCTCTTTGGGTCCCTCTGGGTCTTCAGGTGGGCATAGAGGCCGATAATGGGGGGACGTTTGTGTGTGACAGCTTTTTACGTGGAGTGGCTGATGCACCTGCAGCCACCACATGGTCCTTGGCAGGGGGTGGCCAGAGTCCAATGGCATGGAGAACCAAGATGATTGGAGACCACCCTCTTGTTGCACTGCTGTTTTGACCTGGAGACATCTTCCGCCAGTTCTGCTGTTGAGGTCTTTGTTGGATCGCGCTTCGTCTGGAACCTGCCCCTTGATATCTGCCTTGGGTGACCCTACCAGGAGCAAAGTTCTGGACGGCAGAGCTCTTGGGATCACTGGTACACACAAGCTTCTTCACCACGGCAAGGTGGGGATCCAGGAGAAGATCCTGCACTTAATACAGCAGCTAACCCAGCTCTGTGGTTGGGTGAAATCACCCAACACAGAAGAAACACCCCACAAAGAAACCACCCGCAAACTTAACCCAGCAACTGGTTTACAGAAGCAGCCCAGCTTTTTTAGTGTGCAAACAAAGCCAAAGATGCATATACTGTCCACTTGAAAGACCCCATCACAAACGTGAATGGGGGATGTTGAGGTGATTTAAAATCATCAAATGTCAATAGGACCTACATAAGGTCCTGCAGGGCTTAGGAGGCCAAAGACCTTCTGTAGCAGTGCAGGAGCTACAATACAGTGCACAGCAACAATAGTGGAATTAACAACAACAATGGCAGTAAAACCACATGCAATGGCTGTAATAGCATGATAACAGATGTAGTGGTAATGGTAGGAATCAGGAACATTTTGTCATTTCATTTCATGCACTTGCGCACAGGAAATGCAATGAAACATTGATTCCTCCAGCCCACAGCAGTGGAACACAAAGACAAAAACACACATCCAGAAACTACAAGAACACATATATCCAAACTAAAAAAAAAAACACTGTCCAGGAGAACAAACGCCAGCCAGGATGACTGCCGGAACTGCCGGTCTGCATGGGCTAGCAGTTAGCTTAGCTTGCCCCACTTCTGCGTCCTGTCAGTCCGCCCTTGGTGTTTTCTCTTCGGGTGCCGCGCCGGGCAGGGCCGTGGTCCTTGGGCCCACCAGACGCAGCAGACCAGGCTCCTTCAGCCGATCCAATGCAAGTTCTTCCAGTCAGACACCTTTGACACTCCTCCCCGCACTCCACATGGTGACACCAACAACACAGTCAAGGCTAGGTGAGGCCGCCGTGAGACTGCCCTCAGTGTCATCAGAACTGCCAATCTGCATGAGCTAGCAGTTAGCTTAGCCTGCCCCGCTTCCGCATCCTGTCAGACCACCCTTGGCGTTTCCTCTTCGGGCACAGCTCTGGGCAGGGCCGTGGTCCCTGGGCCCACAGGACACAGCAGACCAAGCTCTCCCAGCCAATCCAGCATCAGTTCTCCCAGCCATCAAACGAAGACAAACTTAGACACAGACATGGACAAAGAACACTGCATGGACAGTACTGGGTGAGTTAGCATACGTGAATTCGTGCTGTCATCTTTCCACAATACAAAAGGAATACCAATAATAGTAACTGTAACATGAAATACAAATAATAGTGGTAAAAAAAGTTTTAATAGTGTTTTTCATGGTGTAATGTTGATAAAAACAGCAAAAATGGTGATAAACAACCTGGAGGTCCACACACATTCTCAGTGGAGAAACTGCATTCGCAGGAACGTGCTTGTTTAAAAAGAACATAAGGGTATTTAGTATAAATTATAGTGTTATCAGTAAATGGATCACACATAATTTGATTCAGTGTTCTGATAGAGGGGAGAAGACTCAAAACTCTGCCCTTTGCGACCCCCCCCATCATAAACTAACTTGACTGTAGGCTATAAAGATAATCTAATTGTTTTTGCAGTGTAATGGTAATAACAGTACCCTATTTCACAGGAGGTTTCATTCACTAAAATCATTTAACTTGTTTGCTAATGGCCAATATTTTGAGCTGCTGCATAACAGGGATCTTTTCAAAGTTGGTGCTGTAAAATGGTACCAAATTTGTAGATGAAGAAGTGAAACCCCTGATAACGGCGATGCAAACCAGAGAAATGCATGTGTTTGTGCAAATTTTGCTGTTGGAGAGGAGTTGGAAGTGGTATTTCTCCACGTTGGTGCAGTAAAATGTAACCACATTTTTATCAGTTATAGGAGTACAGATTAAGAAGGGGACACCATGACAACTAATCTATTGAGGAATTTGTTTGGTGAAATGTCAAAGTTCAGATAAATATATCTGTGGTTGCATAATTTTTGGTCTTGGAGGGGAATTTGAAGTGGGATTTCTCCAAACTGAGACAGTGAAATGTTACCAAATTTGTACCAGTGATAGAATAAGACTTGGTATTGAGAGGCCTTTCTCAATACTAAGTTTGGACTTGCGTACTTGATGACGGCACCATCTCAGCTCATCTTGGCAATACATGTCTACTCTGGTTATGGTCGCTGTAATGTATATTTACAACGAAAGGCAATATAATATAAAGCACAACCCTTCCTCTTTTCATTTTCATTTTAAAAATATCAATGTAGTGAGTGTTCCAAGATCTGTAGTCTGCATACATTAGCACGGTGGCCCAATGGTTAGCACTGTTGCCTCACAGCAAGAAGGTCCTGGGTTCGAACCCCAGACCCCACCCCAGGTCCTTTCTGTGTGGACTTTGCATATTCTCCCCATGTATGTGTGGGTTTCCTCTGGGTGCTTCGATTTCCTTCCACCATCAAAAAGACATGCATGTCAGGGTTAATACACCTGTCTGTGCCCCTGAGCAAGGCAATAGGGAAAAAAAGAAAAAGAACTGGAGTTGGTCCCCGGACGCTGCAGCTCCTAGCATAGCATGGGTTAGATACAGAAAACAAATTTTGTTCTATGTATATACAATGACAAATAAGTGTCTCCTATAAAAAGCAAGTGGCAGGAAAAAGGTTGTGGAAGGCTTTTGTTGTGGACTAATCAATGAATGAGGAGAAACAAAATTAGACATCAGACATCAGACAAAAAGCATCAAAATCAATCATATGCTGTTTGCCGTTGCCATTGGTATGCTTTAAGAAGAAGCTGAAGAGGAGGCTGCACAACTGACTACGCAAATCCATCAAAGAGCCAGGATACGGTGGAGGATGGACAGGAGACATGCCATACTTCCTTGTCTCTCTAGCTTTGTACGTTTGTCTAATCATTATGCTTTTTTGTTAACCTGTCTTCCCTGAAAGGTAGGCATACTGTGTGTGCAAGAGACCAAGTGGAAGGGGCGTAAGGCCAGGGGTATCAGAGCTGGGTTCAAACTCTTCTACCATGGTGCGAATGGGAGGAAAAATGGGGTAGGGGTAATTCTGAAGGAAGAGTATGTCAAGAGCGTGCTGGAGGTGAAGAGAGTGTCAGACAGAGTGATGAGTATGAAGCTGGAAATTGAAGGTGTATTGCCGAATGTCATCAGTACATATGCCCCGCACGTTGGGTGTGAGGTGGAAAAGAAGAATTCTGGAGTGAGTTGGATGACATGGTGGAGAGGGTACCCAAGGTGGAGAGAGTGGTGATTGGAGCGGACTTCAATGGACATGTTGGTGAAGGGAACAGAGATGATGAGGAGGTGATGGGTAGGTATGGTGTCAAGGAGAGAAATGTGGAAGGATAGATGGTGGTGGATTTTGCGAAAAGGATGGAAATGGCTGTGGTGAATACATATTTCAAGAAGAGGGAGGAACACAGGGTGACATACAAGAGTCGAGGAAAGTACACACAGGTGGACTATATCTTATGTAGAAGGTGTGATCTAAAAGGGATTGGAGACTGCAAGGTGGTGACAGGGGAGAACGTAGCTAGGCAGCATCGGATGGTGGTCTGTAGGATGATTTTGGGGACCAAGAAGAGGAAGCAAGTGAAGGCAGAGCCGAAGATCAAATGGTGGAAGTTGAAGAAGGAAGACTGTTGTGTGGAGTTCAGGCAGGAGTTAAGTCAGGCACTGGGTGGTAGTGAAGAGTTGCCAGATGGCTGGACAACCACTGCAGAAATAGTGAGGGAGACAGCTAGGAAAGTACTTGGTGTGTCATCAGGACAGAGGAAGGAAGACAAGGAGACTTGGTGGTGGAATGAGGAAGTACAGCAAATTATATAGCAGAAGAGGTTGGCAAAGAAGAAGTGGGATAGTCAGAGAGATGGAGAAAGTAGACAGGAGTACAAGGAGATGCAGCGTAAAGCAAAGAGAGAGGTGGCAAAGGCAAAGGAAAAGGCGTATGGTGAGTTGTATGACAGGTTAGACACTAAGGAAGGAGAAAAGGACTTGTACCGATTGGCTAAACAGAGGGACAGAGCTGGGAAGGATGTGCAGCAAGTTAGGGCGAACAAGGATAGAGATGGAAATGTGCTGACAAACGAGGAGAGTGTGCTGAGAAGGTGGAAGGAGTACTTTGAGGGGCTGATGAATGAAGAAAATGAGAGAGAGAGAAGGTTGGATGATTTAGGGATAGTGAATCAGGAAGTGCAGTAGATTAGCAAGGAGGAAGTGAGGGCAGCTATGAAGAGGATGAAGAGTGGAAAGGCAGTTGGTCTTGATGACATACCTGTGGAGGCATGGAGATGTTTAGGAGAGATGGCAGTGGGGTTTTTAACTAGATTGTTTAACACAATCTTGGAAAGTGAGAGGATGCCTGAGGAGTGGAGAAGAAGCATACTGGTACCAATTTTCAAGAACAAGGGTGATATGCAGAACTGTAGCAGCTACAGAGGTATAAAGTTGATCAGCCACAGCATGAAGATATGGAAAAGATTAATAGAAGCTAGATTAAGAGGAGAGGTGATGATTAGCAAGCAGCAGTATGGTTTCATGCCACGAAAGAGCACCACAGATGCAATGTTTGCTTTGAGAATGTTGATCGAGAAGTATAGAGAAGGCCAGAAAGAGTTACATTGTGTGTTTGTGGATTTAGAGAAAGCATAGGTCAGGGTGCTGGGAGAGGAGATAGGGTATTGTATGGGGAAGTCGGGAGTTGCAGATAAGTATGTTGGAGTGGTGCAGGATATGTATGAGGGAAGTGAGACGATTGTGAGGTGTGTGGTTGGAATGACAAATGGGTTCAAGGTGGAGGTGAGATTACATCAAGGATCAGCTCTGAGCCCTTTCTTGTTTGCAATGGTGATGGACAGGCTGACGGATGAGATCAGGCAGGAGTCTCCATGGACGATGATGTTCGCGGATGACTTTGTGATCTGTAGCGATAGTAGGGTGCAGGTTGAGGAGAGCCTGGAGAAGTGGAGATATGCACTGCAGCGAAGAGGAATGAGTCAGTAGGAGCAAGACGCAACATCTATCCGTGAATGAGAGGGAGGACAGCGGAATGGTGAGGATGCAAGGAGTGGAGTTGATGAAGGCATATTAGTTTAAATACTTGGAGGCAACTGTCCAAAGTAATGGGGAGTGCAGAAGAGAGGTGAAGAAGAGAGTGCAGGCAGGGTGGAGTGGGTGGAGAAGAGTTGCAACAGAAGGACACCAGCAAGTTAAAAGGAAAGTTTACAAGATGGTTGTGAGACCAGCTATGTTGTGGGGTTTGGAGACAGTGGCGCTGATGAAAAGACAGGAGGTGGAGCTGGAGGTGGCAGATTTGAAGATGCTAAGATTTTCACTGAAAGCGATGAAGGACAGGATTAGGAACTTTTATATTAGAGGGACAGCTCGAGTTGGACAGTTTGGAGACAAAGCAAGAGAGGCAAGATTGAGATGGTTTGGACATGTGTGGATGAGAGATGCTGGGTCTATTGGGAGAATGACACTGAATATGGCACTGCCAGGCAAGAGGAAAAGAGGAAGGCCAAAGAGGAGGTTTATGGATGTGGTGAGGGAAGACATGCAGGTGGCTGGTGTGACAGAGGAAGATGCAGAAGACAGGAAGAAATGGAAATGGATGATCCGCTGTGGCGACCCCTAATGGGAGCAGCCGAAAGTAGTAGTAGTAGTTAACCTGTCTTCCCACTTAGTATATGTAGATTTGGTAATCTTGAGTTTATACTCTGGTAGATTAGCAAAACTAATCTGGTTTCAACCTCAGCAAAAGTAATCCGGTTGGTGAACTAAATTTGGCAATCTTAATTGATTTTGAAAAGAGCAACACATTATGGCCTATGATGGAAGTGGTGTGTATAAAAACAGTTTAGTGCTGGGTAGGAGGTTTATAGGGCAGTGTATTGAGAGTAAAACCTGATGTAGCTATCAGGTTAAGGGACAGAGAAAGTTTTATTGCATGCCACAAAAAGAAAAAAAAACTTTAAAGCCAAACAAGAACCAATGGTTTTTATTTTTATCTGGTGAGCATTTGATACAGCCAAAGTTTAAAGCCATTTTGAAAGTGTGGAAAGACAGTCGGTGATGGATTAAAATGCTGTGTGGAAATGCCACACCGTCACATTTTGCTCCCTGTCCGAGCGGCAGCCAGGCTCCACTATGCCTGCAAAACAATTATCCCCATAATCCATGTCACACGGGGTTTTGAACTGTGACTAAATAGTCACAATCTGGTAGAAATGCACTTCCTGTTGCTTATTTAACAAAAATGTTCACGTTGAGATGGATATTCTGTGATAATTCAGACCGATAAATTGTTTATTGACTTAAAAAGAGAGTTGTGTTAAACGTTCAAGATAGGCTGTGAGGACTTGTGATTTCCATTAAAACTTCCAAATAAGCGAATTTCGACTTTTCTTTCTTAAATTGAGCAGATATACCATGTACAAAGAGAGCAAAAAGGCCTATATCGGTGAACATACCCAGAGAGGTAGAAATTGAAAACACAAACAGGTTCTAGAGGGCCTGGGGAAGGACAAGAGATGCTTGGGTGTTACTCTGTCTCATTCAGGTAATGTCGATAGGCTTCCTTATCGGCGTTGTCTTCATTTAGTTTCCTTCTGACAACTTTCTCAAGTCCAAGAAGTTTTATATAAAGGGCCTCAGACATTTCCTCATCAATGTCCATCTGAAATTTACAGACAAAGGCACAGAAAATAGAAAGAAATTATAAATTGCATCTACAAATCAAGTTCTCACTGTTTTGCTGCAAAACGGTCACATCAGCAGATGAAATAAAAGAGAATCACTTCAAAATGGTGAAATTTTCATTTGGGTCAGATCCTCAAGAATGAGTACTTACCTACTTGGAAAATGCGAGCCCATCCAAGCCATTCAGGAGAGGACAATTTAATCTAGATAATTGTCTTTGTTATCAAAATATTTCGAAAATGTCAGTGCAAAGCCAATTCAAAATGCATGATGTTCTTGGATGTGCATGCTTTCGAAAAAGCTCTACTTAACAAACAGTCATCTTGGATATCTAATAAACTACACTAGGTACGACTACGTAGTAATGGTTCGACAGTATTGCGTTTGAGGTACAACTGGCTTCTTGCTGTCTTTTTTTTAGGGACCCCCTCCTTTTTTTTTCACCCTAATTGTAACTGGCCAATTACCCCACTCTTATGAGCCGTCCCGGTCACTGCTCCACCCCCTCTGCTGATCCGGGGAGGGCTGTAGGCTACCACATGCCTCCTTCGATACATGTGGAGTCACCAGCTGCTTCTTTTCACCGGACAGTGAGGAGTTTCACCAGGGGGACACAGCACATGGGAGGATCACGCTATTCCCCCCAGTTCCACCTCCCCCCCCGAACAGGCGCCTCGACCGACCAGAGGAGGTGCTAGTGCAGCAACCAGGACACATACCCACATCCGGCTTCCCACACGCAGACACGGCCAATTGTGTCTGTAGGGACGCCTGACCAAGCCGGAGGTAACACGGGGATTCGAACCGACAATCCCTGTGTTCGTAGGCAACGGAACAGACTGCCACACAACACGGATGCCTGTCTTACTCACCTGTTGAGGCTGTGTATAGTTGGTACCAAAGCCTGATGTTAAGCTGTGATACTTTGCCCTTGGGTCCAGGGACTCCGGCTTTTGTAAAAACAACCAGTACTATGGAATGCAACAGCAGAAATACAGGTTAAAAATTGAGTTTATAAGCTATATGGAATGCTACTTTCAGAATTTCAAGCTTTTAAGTGTGTAAGACATATTACATACCAAGGCTTCTGCTCCATTGTAAGGTGTTAGTGTGAATGTATTGGTGAAGATCCTAATCTGTTCAGCATATCAAGAAAGCATAATAGAGTTTTAAATATCCATCAAAGTTCACAATAAAAAAAAAAACATTTGTGTTGCTGGGAAAAAAAGAAGACATTTTGTTTTGACAACTTACAAACCACATGATGGGCATGATGAGGGTCCAGAAGAAGGAGGGCAGGATGCCATAGGTCAGATTGGTCATTACTAGTCCTGGGCATATCACAGAGGAGAACAATCCCTGTTAATCGTAAAAGCAGAAAAAAACAGTGGTTTTAAAAAGCAAATCAATTTTTTAAAACGTATTTTACATCTGACTTTTTAGACAATTTCATCACAGGGGATGCATTTCTGTCTCTTTATCTCGATATAATACATAGCCTGTGGGATGCTGATGAAAACAAAAGCAAAAATGACAATCCCCAAGGATAAGTGAAGATATTTACGTCCCTCAGTGCACCAAATTGCCAGTTTGGCCGTCACACAAAGTGTTTTGTGGCAGACACACCTGGCTGTTCTTGTGTTTGTTCAGTGCAAAGCTGAGCAGGTCTGATGCATACTTGGAGGAGCTGTAGGGCTCAGAGCCACACCTGTGCTGGATGTCATCCATGCTGAAGGCCGAGCGCCGGGCATTGCTGGAGGAAGACCACACAATCCTGGAGGTGTGACCTGCCTGACACAGGAGAGGCTCGAGCTCCCTGATCTAGACCCCCCCCCCACACACACACACACACACAGCTGGATTAAGTGAAGTAACAATGCCTTTGGTAGGGACAGGGATTCTTGCATTTAGGTACAGATAGTCTAGTCAGTTACAGTTATCTACTGCACTTCCTGTTGAAAAGCACAAATGCATGTGACGCATTTGCACATAACACATCTCTTGTTCAATTTTTATCAGGGCAGATGAGATCAACATGATCTGAGGAAGAAACACTACTCAGTCCCCAGATGTCACTGGATTTTTGGCTAAAATATATCAATGAACAGAAGGAGTCCAGTGATTCACTGGTGATTCGGGGTTCACAATAACAGCAGATTAAAAATTAAATCACAGGGATTCAAATGGAATTAAAATGCTGCGAAGAAATATAATCTGCCTCACTTGAAAAAGAAGCCAAATTATCTAAACCTTGTCAGATTTGTAGAACAACAGTTGTGTTGTTGTTTTTTTTTAGCTTTGTGTTTCTGAAATGCATGATAACAAATGAATTAGCTTGAAGATATTCTGCAGTTTTTCATTTAGTATTAAAATTACATACTTGTTTTATTCTACAATAGAATATACTTCTGACACACTTGAAATCTAAAAGTAAATGGTTACTCTTTGTGGTGTCCTTGACCTTCAGATGTCAAAGATAGCTTCATTACCTTATCGCTGACATCGTTTTCAGGAAAACCATTTTATATTTACTATGTGGTTTCAGCATACTGTTTATCTGTATGTATGTATGCTTTCCCATTCAGATACACATCTGAGGGTTCAATGGGTTTACCAGGAGGAAGTGACCGAAAAGGTTGGTGGCAAACACTTCCTGCAGACCATCAGAGTTGAGGCGATCCTGCTGAGTAAGGAGACCTTCTGCTGTTGCAAACATGTTGATGACATTCCTGCATCAGAAAAATAACATTACATAAGAACAACACATAAAAACAAGACAAAAGTAGTCACTAGAATTCAACATGTATGTATATAGCTGTAGACCAGTGTGCCAGACAACACACACACACACACACACACACACACACACACACACACACACACACACACACACACACAAACTAATAATAAATATTTACCTGGAAAATAGACCCTTGAGAAATGCTTTTATGTCCACTTGTGGATTGGGCATTATTCCTGCATTTAGGTACATATAGTCCAGTCGGTTATACCTGTCGAGAAGCACAAATGAATATGACGTATTTGCACAGACCCAACTTCACATTCATTCTTTTAACAGGGTATATGAGATCAAAGTGATCTGAGGAAGAAACACTGCCGTCAGTCCCCAAATGTCTCTTGATTTTTGGCTAAAATATGCGAAAGGAGTCCAGTGATTCACAGGTGGTTGAGGGCTGACAATAAGAAAACATTATCAACTAAATCAAAAGTAGTTGCTTTGCTACCTGGCCTTGACCTCCTGAGCAGCGGCGAGGACCGACTGAACCGAGCTGACGTCGAGGTGCAGGAGGTCCACATGGGCTGAGGGGTGAGAACTAAGCAGGGCAGAGCGGGCCGCCTCAGCTCGCTGCATATTTCTGCAGGCCAGACACAGTCTCAGCTGGTTACCCCTGCCAAGCAGCCTTTCACATAAGGCCAGACCAATGCCACTGTGGGATGGGGGGTCAGACATAAAGTGGAAAAAGACAATGGAGGCCCCTGTACTCACTTAAAAAGCCTACACACTCTCCGAGCAATTTGTTGAACAAGTGAGTGCCTGCACCGATATGCCCATCCCACATCCCATCCAAATCCACTTGAATGGGAACGCAAACGCACACCGGGGCCATGGTCAGCAGACTATGGGTGGGTCATTTCCCCCCGAAAGGGTATCTTTTTAGCACAAGATACCTTATGCATGCTATAAATACATAAATACACCCCCCCCACACACAATATACTTTATAGTATAGTAAAAAAAATATGACTTAGTTGAAGGATGGACATTTCGGGCTTAAACATATGGTATTGACTGAGATTATGTTACTCCTATAAGGTAACTGCGATTTCTTTTCATTCAATACACTTCATTTGGACTTAGTAGACCTCTTTTTTTTTTGAGGTAGCTCAAACGACCCCCCCCCCCCACACACACACATCCATTCACGGTTATGTTTGAAAGAATTCACTGGAAGTCGGTGGATTTTAGACCTCATCACAGACGTATAAAAAGATTGTGCGACGTCTTCTGTGAGCGGGATGTTCACACATCGAAGCTAAAACTGCTCCCGTCCCTCAGTTCACATACAACTCACAAACTGTCTGCGCATCTTGTAGTAATGCAGCGTATTAATGCTACTCACCTGTTAGCACCGGTCACAATGACAACGTCGTCCATGCCGTGACTTACAGACGTTTACTGCAAGTCCTGATGACAAACGGACCGGAGCAAAGTGTTCAACGTGAATCTGATAAACACTTACTATTACTGTATATTCAGCATGTACTGCCCCTGATCCGATACGTGCCATAAAGCGCCAGCCTATATGCGCCACCGGATGCGTGGTGTGATTGGATGTCACTCGACTGTCGGCCAATCAGCGTTGACTACGGTGAGCAAGGGCGTCCAGAAATGCTGCACAGCGCAAAATGGCAAACTTTGCTATTAGTTTGCCACATTGTTGGAGTTGCGTATTTATAGCATCCACACTACGTGGGTAACATAAAAATAATAGTAATATAAGAGCATTATCTTCAAATAGCTTGAATGAAAGGGATAAATGACGTGTAGTCTTGCTTTATACAATAAATGCCTTTATCATCTCTAATACAATATACGTTCATTCATGAACTCAGAAGTGCTTTCATTTTCAAATCAATAAAGCGATTTTCAGTTGATACAGTTACCAAAAGCAAAACATTTTTTTTTGGCACATCGTTTATCACAAAGCTGTCATGCCTTGCTGCTTTTTCTCTCTCACTAAATCAGTAAAAACAAACTAAAAACGACATTTTCCCCACAGATATGTATTGCAATTTTCTAATAAATAGGGGATGTAATTATGTAAATATACAAAAAGCAAAGAGATGTAGCAGCCAAATAAATATTCACAATGACAACACAATCTGAGAAACCAAGAGTACCTAGTACTAGGAGACAGGAAAATAGTCTATGTACAGAACAGGAAGGGCGATATACGGAGCTGTGTATTGATGATTTGCATAGTGCTTGTGTGCATATCACTTGCGTAGTATCTACAATGTAAGGCTTTGATAAACTGTATGTCTGGTCCTCGTATGTTAATATCTACAGCAGAGCACCACTAACATTTGCACTAGCATCAAACATTAAAAAAGATGGAGGTTTTCTGAAGATACTTAATTCCTGCTTCTCAATCCATTCCAGATTTATTCAGGGAGCCTGTGATAGTAAGGTGAACACAGGTCACATCAGTCTGCATGGTAGAAAGGAACAAAATGTCCACCCCCACCCCCCGCTATGCCTGATTCGCCATCAGTTGGTTGTGTATCTCCTGGAAACTGGGTCTCTGCTTGGCATTCCTCTTCCAACAGCTCAGCATAAGGTCAGTGTAGACGGCATCAGGACAACACGGAGGCTTTGGCAGGTACACCTGTTGGTGCAGAGGAAAAAGGGGGGAATGTTAAGAATTCTACCAAGATTTTGTCGTATTTTTATCACAAATTATTGCATCCTCACAAATGAAAAAGAGAGAATTCGAGGGGATTTTTGCAACTTAATGTAGCCTGGTGGGTCGATAAGGTTTCAAGCTGATTGATAAAGTGATCTGGTCCTCACCTGCTTTCCCTGGTCCCTGAAGAACTCGCCTGTATTTTCAATGACTTGCTCATCAGAGAACTGGGAATAGGGCTGCTCTTTACACAGTGTCAGTATCTCCCAAAGAGTTACCGCGAATGCCCACACGTCACTGGCCATGGTGAATTTACCCTGTGGGGGAGGTGATACATTATATCCAAACAGTGTCTAACAATGGGGTTCATTTGGGTTTTGGAACCCAGCTTTTTGACTAGAGGACACAAAATCTACCAAATATTGAAGCCATAATACTATAACTCATAGTAATTGCATTTTATCTGCACTCCACTGAGGGTTTTCTTAGTGGCTTATATTTAGTGATACATTTTCTTGCTGCAGTGAGGAGAAATCAGCCTTACAAGCCAGACCAATTTTGCATGTTGTTCATCTTGATCAACTCACAAAAATGAAATATTGGATTTACTTACAATGTTATTAAGCTCAAGTTAATTAAGTTTCTTTCATTAATTCCCTTGGGGAAATTCAGTTACTGCAAATTAACCCATCCAAGGTGTGATCTGTGTGGCTAGGAGCAGTGGGCTGCTGCCTTCATGCTGCGCCCGGGGTCCAACTCCAGTTCTTTTCCCATTGTCTTGTTCAGGGGCACAGACAGGAGTATAAAACCTCACATGCATGTTTCTTTTGATGGTGGGGGAAACTGGAGTACAACATGCCAACTCGAACCCAGGACCTTCTTGCTGTGAGGCCACAGCGCTAACCACTGGGCCACCGTGCCGCCCATGTCAAGTGATTCCATGCAACTGTGTTAAGAAATGTTGAATTCTTGGGTAAATTTCAATCCATCAGGCTTCTTAGAGGCTACTTAACACAGTTGCGTGGCACCAATTGACATAACCACTATGATCGGGTCTGGCTTTCCCTTCATTGACAGCAATTTCAAAAAGGCGGGCCTGTCCAAAGAGCAGATGGTCCTATTGCAACTTTGGAGACTGATCCACCAGTGTGGTCTGGCTCACAAGGCGAAAGCAAAATACTACAACAACAAAACAAGAGCACTTTTTAGTTTGGTCTTTGATTCATATTCAGCTTCTGAAATGCATCAGAAAAGCAAGTTGAGAAATCAGTTTTTGTTCATTTCAAATGTTCTGTTCAGTCCCACATCTAGGGCAGACATTTTCAGGTCTTTAAGAACCAACCAGATGGGGTTATTTGTCATTTCTATGGGAAATCTATCAGCCCCAATTCAAACCAAGTAGTGTGGCCAGATTTGCAAAATCAAGACCAAAAGTTAACGTAATCTGAGGGCCTATTACTGTATCCTCACCAGTAGGATGCTCTCCCAGGACATCCAGCGGATTGGCAAAACAGCCCGGCCCTGGATCCTATAGTAGTCCCCACGGTACAGATTCCGACTCATGCCGAAGTCTGCAATCTTTATGGTGTAGTTCTTTCCCACAAGACAGTTGCGGGTCGCCAGATCACGATGAACAAAGTTAAGTGAGGACAAGTACTTCATACCAGATGCAATCTGTGTCGCCATCCAAATTAGTTTACTGTAGCTGAGAGCAGATTGGGAAAGAGGAGCAACGGAGTGTAGGTTATAGGTTCTTAACCTAGCATAGTTGTGGACAGCCTTATTCAGTTTCATTTTTGTAGGAGGCAGGATGGTGATAATCACAAGGGGTCTATAGCCTCATTCAACCTTATGCCCTCAAAATAACTGAAGTTATATTACTTGTGATCAGCTGATGATAGAAGTCGAGCATCGGCCCTACCTGACCACGGCCACATTGATTGACTGTCTCTCCTCCTTCCCCGCTCTCTCATCTGCCTGCTCACCATTCTCTAGATGGAGATTACAGAGGAATTGGTTGAGGTCTCCATTCTCCATGTACTCAGTGATCATGCAGAGAGGGTCTGTGTCCATGCACACAGCAAGCAGGCGGACTATGTTTGGATCCCTCAGACGGGACATGATACGGATCTCCTTCAGGAAATCGTTCCTGCAACACAGAAGGGTTGGCAATTGTTGTGACTGATCGACTGTTTTTTTTTTAATCACTGACTTAACGGCTGATTGGCTAAGTTTGTGATTGAATGAGTGGCAATCAGTTGGATACTACTTTACACAGTTCTGAGAGCTGGGGTGATTCTCTGAGCATTGCTGAGGATAGAAGCAGGATAAATACCTTGCATTTTTATTGGCATCCTCTCGTAAGGTTTTCACAGCCACAAGCAAAGGGGACTCACCGCTCCCCTCCACAGACAAACTATCATCCAAAATATTCCCCATCCCTTCTGCCTCACACAGGTGCACCTTTATTGAACAACAAAAAAACAAAAATGTATTCACTCCATATTTTACTTCCATTATCCATTACCCACATTTCTACCCCACCCCCTCAAAAAAAAACAAACAACAAAAAACACTATAAGCAGTGTCAGAAAATATCAGTGCTGAAACAATTAAATATACCTCCCCAAATTGGCCTTCTCCCAGTTTCTCCATGAAGGTCAGCTTGTTTCTGGGGAACTCTCTCATGGCCGTATCCCTCCCAGTGAAGAGACCCATGTTGACTGCTGTGATGGAGTAGGTGTTGCTGCCCGAGGCCTCCTGGAGGCTGATGATATCTGCCTCCGCATAGTGAGGAGCACTGTCTGATCCAGAGGCCAGGGGGGGTCTGGAGGAGGCAACTGACACTGCTGAAGATTACACACACACACACACACACACACACACACACACACACACACACACACACACACACACACACACACACACACACACACACCTACCCATAATTAGGCAAAACACAGACAAAGAAGTGGATATAGGCACATAAAGTCGTGAATATTCGTACCATCCACCTACGCGTGTGCCCACACACACACACACACACACACACACACACACACACACACACACACACACACACACACACACACACACACATTCTACATGCTGTGGGCAACCTTTACGACATCATAGAGTTGGTTTCTCACCAAGGTTTTCAGTGGACTGAGTGAATTCTGGCAGTTTTCGGATTAGGCGGGAAGGCTCCTGATAGTCGGAGGACAGAGGGAATATCCTCTCATAGGTAGAGTTGGAGGTGGAGTCCCCCTCACTTGACAGAGAGGAGTGTTGGAAGGTGAAGGCCTGGGTTTGGACTGCAAGGCGTGCTGTCAGCTCATCATCGAGCATGCGGCGGGATGCCTGAGGATGGACATAAGCAGGCAGAAATTGATAGTTATGTGTTTGTAATTTCTTTGGCTTCAGCACCATTTGGACTTGGCTTTAATATGTATTGTAGGTGATCAGATAGTGATCTAATCATTCCTATATCATGCATAAAAATCCAGGTCTAAATGTTTTTCCAGTGCATTGGGGAGGCATTGTAACCTGACTGCTTAACCACCTCAGGGGTGGTTAGAGAGTCGTTGTTGGGTTAGGTTGCCTCAGTGTTAATGGAACTGTTTCTAGAAGCCTCATAAAGCATATCTCTACTCCTGTCAAGTGTTCAAAAAAGTTGGCAACACTCAGGAAAAACATTTGTCATATTGCACAGGACAGTGCTGGTGAGTGTACGATTAGATTTCTATCGAGCTATGCACTTTTGATAACAGGTGTAAATGCGATGTGGATGAATTGCATACAGATCAAATCTGCATAAAAGTCACATGATATGCCAAGTGTAAATGGGGCCTGGGTTACACAATTTTTGTATGAATTACAGCATATTATATACTCTTTATGACTTGCATAACATATTATATTTTCTGTATGAGTTTTACCAGATGGGACATAGCATATTATATATTCGTAGTAGGGTGTGTTTCATGAAGTCAGTGGCTGTGGATGCTCTTAATGTTTGTTGTATTAATAATGTCCAAGTAGCCATGTTGCCACTAGAAGTAAAAAAAAAAAAAAACTTATGCTCACGGATGTGAATATATTATGAGACCATATGTCAAGCAAATAATCCAAAACAACATCAATAAAGCATCCGTCACACCTTTTCGAGCATCTTTTGCCAGACCTGCCGCCACAGAATGATGACAATTATAGTCAACAGGATGGCAATGATTGCCACCAGGCAGCCTATCAGGATCCTGGTGTTGCTGTCATCCACTTTATGGGTGGGGTCATCCCCTGATAAACCAGATGGGAGATAGGGGCGAAAATGACTTTGTGTTTTTTAAAACAAAACATTATAAATCAAAATAACCTAATATAATTACATCCTTAATGTGTGTCAAGTTTATCATACACGTTTGTTAACAACACCCCTCATATTTTGCTGCAAACTAATCACAAACGTCAGTAATTAGTCATGCAGACAGCAGGAGGCGCTGTTTATTCAGCAAAGCAGTTTAGTTTGGACGACGCCCCTATGAAATGCTTCAGTTTTTACACAGTAACTTCACTTCAAATAGAGATTTATTCATATCATGTGACAGGATATAGGGCTCTGGGGCCCTGAGGCCGGGTCTTTCACTACCATGCAATAGTTACCGGTATTTCAAATAGTCCTAAGAGGTGCCAATACAAACCTGGCAGTATATTTGTTGGGTGTCCATGTTTACGAGGAGTCAGAGATGTGTTGTACACTGCTGAACCTGTCAGTGAAAGAGAGAGAAAGAGTAATTGCTTTTCAGGATACAGGGTCACACAGTAGGAGGGTTTTCAGCCAGTCAACCCTTCAATAAATATATTGTGTTGTATGGTCCATGAATAAAATCAATGGTTTGGCAAAATTCCCATTATGAAGGAAAAACCATCCGGTTTCTGAATATTCAGGTGAGTGAAGTAGTTTGTAAAGAGGCTGAGCCATTGACTGCAACAAGCGATGCACCTGACTGAAACGCCACCTCACTGAACAGCATCCAGGAGTCACTGAAGTAGAAACGGCATCTGATGCCGCTTGCTGTGCGGTCCCCAAGCGGCACGGTAACAAAACGGGCACTTTGGCTCACACGGTCAAGTGGAAGCTTGAAGACAACTGGCTCGGTCTCCCAGTCTTGTCCCAGCCTGAAGTGACAGACAGCCTGACGAAACATCCTGACCCCACGGCTAAACATGTTATTGCAGTGGACCTGGAAGGCCAAAAAATAACACTATAATTAATGACAGGATATAAAAAGTCAATTTCACAAAAGTACGTTTGTCTCCACCAGGGATGTATATTTTACTCTATTCATAGCTTGAAATTTTTTATCAAGCTGGTAAAAAAAAAAAAAAAAAAAACGCAACCAAACACTTAGTTGTAGTTTAACGGGATGGTTAGATTGCTGCCCAGTCTTGCTAGACTAAAGGTGAAAGTCTTTACTTTCATCTCTATTCACTTGTCTGAGATCTGGGTATAGACATGTAGGCTGATTATACAGAACCATCCAATTTTATTTTATACTAGACGGCAGAGCTGTGCAGTGTAGATAGTGTTTAGAAAACTTAATTTGCACTGTTTAGCAGTTAATGGAGGGTCCCAACTCTCTCCACGTATTGAACCCTAACCTTCATGGAAGTGAAGTTTCTGATGTGGTCAAACTCAAAGGTCATCTCCACATAACCTTTAGGAAAGCTCTTGTTGGTCCAGCCCACATAATCATATCCTGGCCACATGCCATAGATGTGGCTGTGGAGGAAATCGTCCAGACCCCAGGTACCGTCTGTCAGCTGGCCTAGGCCCTTGGTCAGACTATTGGATGAAGATGGATGGATGGATAGATGAATGGATTAGAGCTTGCAGGAATTGGATGGATAGAAAAGAGATTGCAGGAAACAGGAAAGAAAAGAACATTTAGAGCTGATATAATCAGGATGTGTATTGAATAAATGGAGTCTTGGATTTACATTAACTCAAAAAAATCCACATGGCCATATTCTCGAAATGTTTTGACAGGGAACTTGTTGCACTTAGATTGCACTAGAATGTTTATCCAGGCAGATGCAAATTCAAGTTCCTCACACAAAGCAGTTTGATCAACAGTGGTCAACGTTAACCCCACTTGCGACCTACTTTTCTTTTTTTGTAAGTGATTACCAAACCTGTCTGCAGAGGCTCCATCGTAGACGGAATCATTAAAGTAGATGTCTATGCCTCTGTAGATCATCAGCTGTCCATGCGGAGAGCTATAAGACATCAGGCCATCTGACAGGAGCAGGTCAAAGTTCAGAGATCATATTCAATGGGCACGCTTTCACAAGAGACACTTTCATAGAAACCGGCTAAAGCGGCATGATTTACAGCGGATAAATAGGACTATGACTTACCCAGCCATTCACAGCCGTAGAGTTCGACTCTCATACAAACTATCATAGAGTGGTCCGTCACAGGCATGAAGCGGACAAAGCGGGCTATGATGGGTGGCTCCAGATCCTTCAGCACCACATCGTAGGCATTCCTGTTCCCCTCTATGATCTGGCACAGGAAGACAAGGTAACGCCATTCACATTAACTGAGATGAGCATGTTAGACATAGAAATATAGGCAGCAAGTGATTAAAAAAGATTTATCTGAAAGGACAGACATAAAACTTTTATTTTTCCCATATCCTCCCTGACACAGAAGCTAAACTACTGCCATGAAAATAAAATGGGGCTTTTTCTAAATAATTGACCTAACCCCCCCCCCCCCACACACACACACAATTCTAGCCCAATTTCTCTGATGTTTTGTTCCATGAAAAAATACAACATAGTTTTGAATGTTACGGACATTGGGTGTACACAAGTTACTGTTGATTGCTAGCAATCTGATGTTTATCAATTTTTTTGGCAAAACTGGGAGCTGAAAGCAGCCTTTGGCTTTGGTTGAATTCACATATTTGGTAAAGTCACGAAGTTCATTTGGACATTTAGTTTGACACTAGGGACTTATCATTCAGCAGGTTGCAGGTGATTAGAGAGCCTGCTAGGTTTAACGTAAATGGCAAAAATCAAAATTGTAAGTTTTTTACCTATCTTGGCATGAGTGTTTTTTGAAATACAAGCGTGCTTTATCTGCTGCAAATGCAGCGTATCTCTCTCACTTAATCAATATTAATAAACATAACCAAAGATTTCTCTTTAACACTGTATTTAAACTTACTAAAAAGCAGCTGTCTATTAGCTGCTCACCATTCATGGCCCATGGGTTTCTAAACTTTTTCTGCAATAATAATAATAATAATAATAATAATAATAATAATAATAATACATTTTATTTGTGGGCGCCTTTTAGAGGACTCAAGGACACCTTACAGAACACAATAAAAAACAAGCAGCACTGTATCAGACAGCATAAAATCAAAACAAAGCAGGGTAGACAATAAAAAGTTAATACAACAGATAAGTGTAAAATCATCTGCACAAAACTCAATGAAGCATGTATCAGACTGAATATGCCAGTTTGAAAATGTACGTTTTGAGATGGGATTTGAAGGTTGAAAGAGAGTCAATGTTGCGAATGTCTTGTGGGAGACAGTTCCATAGGTGGGGGGCAGAACGACTGAAGGCTCTAGTCCCCATGGTGGTCAAGCGGGCTGATGGTGTAGTGAGTTGGAGACCAGAAGAGGATCTGTGAGTGCAGGAGGGCATGTGGATATGAAGGAGTTCAGAAAGATATGAAGGAGCTAAGTTATTAAGGGCCTTAAAGGTGAGGAGCAGGATCTTGTAGTCAGTATGATATTTAACAGGGAGCCAATGGAGTTGCTGAAGAACAGGAGTGATATGATCTATGGAAGGAGTTCTGGTAATGATACGGACAGCTGAATTCTGGACAATTGAAGCTTATAAAGACACTTGAGGGGAAGACCAAACAGGATAGAATTACAGTAGTTAAGACGGGATGTAACCAGGGTGTGAGTGAGTATGGCTGTGCTTTTAAGATTGATGAGATCATAAACAAAATTAGTTCTTGCAGATCCTGTCTTATCAAATTCATATTTATACAATGAGTCACTGATAGTCACTGTTATTACAGCTTTTGACACAATCTCTTTTGATACTTTGACTAAGCTCATGTCAGCCTCTAAGCCAACTACTTGCTTACTTGGCCCATTACCAGCAAAACTTTTTAAAGACCTCTAGCCTTTCCTGGGACTTAAAATGCTAGACATTGTTAATTTATCACTTAATACTGGCACTGTTACCAGCAGTTTTAATATGGCTGTGGTTAAACCTCTACTTAAAAACAGCACCTTGGTCCAGGATCTCTTAATAACTATCGACCAGTCTCTAATCTTCCATTCTTTTCTGAAGTACTAGAGAGAGTTGTGTATCAACAACTTTCAACCCACATAGAAGAAAACCATTTATATGAACCTTTTCAATTGCCTTTCAGGCCCCGGTCACCCCACGGAAACTGCTTTGACCAGAGTTGTGAATGACCTTCTACTAGCTACGGACTCTGACTCCACTTCTGTGCTTCTACTACTAGGTATGGACTCTGATTCCACTTCTGTGCTTCTACTACTGGACCTCGGTGAAGCCTTTGTCACCATTGATCACTGTGTACTATTAGACAGAATAAATTGTAATTTTGGTGTCTCTGGCTTAAGTCCTACTTATCTGGAAGAACACACTGCTATAATAATATTACATCAAAATTATCTGATGTTAAATGTACCTCAGGGCTCAGTTCTTGGCCCTCCACCTTTCTCTCTTTATATTTCACCTCTTGGCCATATTATACCCAGTCATGAAATACATTTCCATTGCTATGCTGATGATACTCAGCTGTATGTCCCTATAAGGGCTAATGATCATACTCAAAATACCAATTTAGAGGCCTGCTTGGCTGCTGTGAAAAATTGGATGTCTCTAAATTTTCTGCTTTTAAATGCAGATAAAACTGAGACACAGACACAGACACAGACACCAGTTTGATCAAGTAAATAACAACTGACAACTCTGTTATTTCACAAAGCGTGGCAGGCAAAAATCTTGGGTGTTACGTTAGATCCCAGCCTTTCCTTTGATAAATATATTAAAGAAATCACCAAGACTGCCTTTTTTCATTATGTAACATAGCTAAAATTCGGTCTTTCCTGCCCATGGCTGTCGCAGAGATTCTAATACATGCATTTGCTTTATCCAGACCTGATTACTGTAGTGTTCTGTTTTCAGGTCTGCCACATGCTAGTACTAAAAGTCTTCTGATGGTTCAGAATACTGCTGCTAGAATCCTAACTAAAACTAGAAAATTTGACCATATTACACCAATTCTTTTTTTCTTTTTTTTAATGTTTCCCGCTTTTTCTCCCCAATTGTACTTGGCCAATTACTCCACTCTTCTGAGCCATCCTGGTCACTACTCCACCCCCTCTGCTGATCCGGGGAGGGCTGCAGACTACCACAGGTTCCTCTGATACATGTGGAGTAGCTAATCGCTTCTTTTCACCTGACAGTGAGGAGTTTCACCAGGGGGACGTAGCGAGGGGGAGGATCATGCTATTCCCCCCAGTCCCCCCGAACAGGTGCCCGACCGACCAGAGGAGGCACTAGTGCAGTGACCAGGACACATACCCACATCTGCTTCTCACCAGCAGACACGGCCAATTGTGTCTGTAGGGACGCCCGACCAAGCCAGAGGTAACATGGGGATTTGAACTGGTGATCCCCGTGTTGGTAGGCAATGGAATAGACCGCCATGCCACCCAAACGCCATTACACCAATTCTTGACTCCCATCATTGGCTTCCTATCCATGTTAGATCAGACTTCAAGGTGCTTCTGCTGACTTATAAAATCCTAAATGGGCTTGTCCCATCTTACCTGTCTGATCTCCTGAAACCGTACATTCCATCTCGAGCACTTTGCTCTCAAAATACAGGGCTCCTGTGTGTACCCAAGTTAAAAAGAAGTCAGTTGGTGGCAGGGCATTTTCCTATTGGGCCTCATTCTTGTGGAATAACTTGCCTGCTGCCATCAGACAATCAGTCTGTTGAGTCTTTTAAATCCAAACTTAAAACTCGTCTTTTTGCCTTAGCTTAGAATTAGTTGCCTTTAAGTCGAGTGCTTCACAACCTGTACTGCATGGCGGGTCGGTTTCTGTCGCAATGAATTTACCAAGCACTGTTCTGCTGACGAGAGTATAGCATATAGATTATTGACTATTGCATACTGTCCTCTTCTCTCACATGTCTTTTCTCCCTCTCTGAATGATGTCTTCTCCTTTCTTTTCTTCTGTGTGTGTGTATGGTGTAACGCGAGTCTCCATTGTGTGCGTGTCCAGTCTGTCCTGCTCCCATGTCTCTATGATGATGGTGGTCACCACCTGGACACTGCTTCGCATCCTCCTCATAACATTCTCTTTTTATATATTTTATAAATCTATATAATTTTGTTATCCTGTTTCAGTGTTATATCCTTCCAATTGTATACAGGGGGCAATGCAGTGTCATACGTCTGCTCACCTGCCTGCCCTTTCTATCAATCCAGGCCACCCAGTTGCTGCCATCGCGGCTGTATTGAATCCTGTATCGCTGGGCAAACTCGTTCCCCATACCGTCGGCATGGCGACCCTGGGTTCCCACGAGTGTGATGAAGTGTAGTGAGTGGAGGTCCACCTGGAGATACTCTTTGAGGCCGTCTGGCTCCATTATGACGTCAGGACACCACGCCCCGTCTCCATCTCCATTGTCAAAGTCCAGTCTGCAGCGAGGGGAGGAGATGGGAAAAGACGAGAAATGAAGAGAAATGAGGTGTTTGTGGAGAGGGAGTAGGTAAAATCATGAAGGAGAGGAGGAGAACGGGGAGGTGAGGGTGATTTTTGCATGGCGAGGAGAAAAGAGAGGAGGAGAAGAGATATAGGGAAAGGGAAAGAGAGGGCAGGAGAGGAAAGATGAGGAGAAGAGGGAAGAATGGAGAGGAGATACAAGGAAAGGAGGAAAAAGAGGAGGAGAAGAAATGAGAGGGGAATACAAGTGAGAGGGCACATGGGCGGGGGACAGAAAAAACAGGGAAGAGGATGAAGAGGAAAGGAGGATAGGGACATGCAGGTAGCAGGTCAAAGAAAAGCATTTGGAGCATGAAGAGATTGATGTAGGGGGACATGGAAAAAAGAGAGAGAGAGGAAAAGAGAATATTAATAAGGTAATAAAAAAGGACGCAAGAAGATGGAGGTGTGTTATTTATCTACCCTGCATTATCTTTTTTTTAAATGTTGGTGAATTCCACCGTGTGAGAGGAGACATTTTTAAACGAGAAACTGATTTTTTAGCGATTTGATTTCATCGGTGAGCATCAAAAAGAGATAACTTACAAAGTAAAACAGGATAATCACATTTACTGAGGGGAATGTTCGAAATATATATTTAAATACCTACTACTACTACTAAAATACCTAAACATCCTATATCCTCTGAGTGGATATACTCATTTGGATTGACCCCCCCGCCCGTCCAATTACCCGACTCTTCCGAGCCGTTCCGATCACTGCTCCGCTCCCTCTGCCGATCCAGGGGGGGCTGCAGACTACCACATGCCTCCTCCAATACATGTGGAGTCGCCAGCCACTTTTCACCTGACAGCGAGGAGTTTCGGCAGAGGGACGTAGTGCATGGGAGGATCACGCTATCCCCCCCGAACAGATACCCAACCGACCAGAGGAGGCGCTAGTGCAGCAGCCAGGACACATACCCACATCTGGCTTCCCACCCACAGACACGGCCAATTGTATCTGTAGGGTTGCCTGACCAAGCCGGAGGTAACACGGGGAGTTGAACCATCGAGTCCCGTGTTGGTAGGCAACAGAATAGACCACTATGCTACCCGGACGCCCCACATTTGGATTGGTATTTAAATGTGTTGTGTATAACTTTTCATATCAAATTAAATCAAATCAGATTCTCCTAAGATGGTAAAAATTAGCTTGGAAATCAGAATGGGTTAATCAGGTTACTGGAGCGGGTCTTGAATACGTACCTGCCAAATCTCGCAGCGGTCGACTCAGACCATTGACTGGAGGCAGAGATGTCTTCATCCCGAATCTGTCCTCCAGTCATACCAAGAGGATAGCGACACATCTCTACAAACACACGTGTTACAACAGATTTCACTGATGCACACTCATCCATTTACATCATGATGGCATATCCATAACCACAATGTATGCTCAGTGTGTGTGTGCATGCCTTTCCTTATTATAACACTATAGCAGCTAGTTTGTGTGTTTGTTTGGGTGTGTGTATGTGGGCATGTGCATGTGTTTTTTTTTTTTTTACACCTGTATGGTCACATGTGCACGTGCACATGCATGTGGCTGTATGAGGTTCTGTGTCTTTGTAGGTTTTGGACATGAGAAGTTGAGTCTGAAGTGGACAGAGTGCTTCCCTTCCCCCAAAGGCCCCTTCCTGCAGGCCTCCAAAGCCTTTCCACTCAAACAGAGGCATCTCTGTGTAGGTGCCAGTCAAAGCAAAAGGACGGGAGTGGTCTCTGAGCTCACGTCTTTCTTTAAAAATAATTTGCACCAAGACCGAATGAGGGAAAGGCAGGTTATGTGTTTTACAATACTCGAAACCATTTGGCATAAGTGTGTTTTTTTTCCAGTATCATCAAAATATCCAGGATGTTTTTTTATATGAAGAATGTAAATTGATACTTGTCACATAATGGGCTGATGTTTTCTCTCACCTGCCAGATCTGATCTTTAACTACAGTCACCTTCTTATTCACTTTTCCATACTGGAACACCAACACGCACTTTAGCAGAAGACACAAACGTTTTACCATGAAAAAAGTCAGATGTGTGTGTGGGTGTGTGTGTGTGTGTGTGTCTGCATGTGCCTTGAACAGTCTTCCTCCATACCTACAACTTTGCAGTTTGTTTTTTCATGAATGCCCCCCGCCTGTGAAAGGTCTGACTGTATGAGGGATATTTGCTGTCTGACCATTGGATAAACCACACTAACACATACACCACACACTGATGCACCCCCCCCACACACACACAAGCATACTCATTCTTACATACTCAGCCCACCCACCTGAAATTGCTTTCCATCTCTATAATGTCCACATTCTTGCACATCTCTCAGGGATAAAAATTGTAATTTCATACCTTATATTTTGTGTCTTTAAACAGGACAGTGAAATGATACCTGCTGACGAACTATGACATGCTTGAGATTAGAGCGTCAGGTGAATTCCTCAAATGTGAAGCTCATTACCTGGGTTGACTTGAGACTTGGCTGAGGCAGCTAGCAGCACAAAGAGGACATGGTGTCTGATCTGTAGATCCCTCATGACCCTCATCTCATCTCAAGGAGCTGCACACCTGAAAGTTGCAAGAAAACGGTTTGGAGAAGTTCAGCATTAAAACCCCATTCTGTACTTCTACATGTTTGATTAGCATTGCGGCCTACCATATTGAGGATTTGCATTAGTGAGAAATCTTGTCTTGCTGAACATTGACACATTTTTTCAGAATAACATATGTATTTACAGTAAGTTAACAGTGTTGTAGACCGGACAATGATGTTGCTGACATAATTTTTATCTAATTTTCACGACTGGTACTGCCAGGCACTATGAGCGGTACTCAGAGGTTGTCAGTGAAGGCGTCACATGGCGTGGAGCGTTCCAGAAAACCCTGATGATATCCACAGTGGCAACAACACACACAGCCCTCCTTGTAAACCTTGTGTAACAAATTCCTGCCATCTCCCACCAAAGTGCCTGTAGTATATGCCTCTCAGTTTATTCAGTGTGTAAAGACTTGTAAATGTCTCACTGAAATATGCCTCCACTAGACTCAGGTAAGCGCTGTACACTGTGGAACATTGTCAAACTCCTGCACCGTCAATCAATCCTGGGGGAGCTCACCAAAGATGTGTATGTCTGTTTATATTCCTCTGTGTGTGTGTGTGTGTGTGTGTGTGTGTGTGTGTGTGTATGTATGTATGTGTGTGTGTATGTTGGGGGTTACTCATAGTGTCTTTGTTGGTGTGGTGTGTTGTCACATGGGCTGCGTTCAATGACCACAGGCTCTAAGTCCAGGAAAATGCTGTCTATGTAGTTTTGTGTGGTCCTACTGGTCCTGAACCTCACCGCTGGATAGAATAACAGTGCTTAAGACTTATTTTCGTTCATTTATGAAAACTGCATGAAAATTCAAAAGAAAAACCAAGCAGTGATTAATATGAAACATCAAAATTAACACATTAAACTTTTAACAGCACCAGAATATATGAAATATATGAAATAGAGTTACAAATTAAACCTAAGAGAGCACTTCTTATAAGAAACACACACACTTATCTTCTAACTTTGTATTTACCTACATGCCAAGCATAGTTAATCTGTCTCTATGTTGTTTTACTTAGTTTGGACTGAATGATATTTCTACCTAAAGGATACAATAATACATGTGTACTGCCACAAATGTAAGATTTAAATCGGACGTCAGAATCAGTAGTATCAGTCGTTGATGGGGAGGGAAAACAGAGAATATGGGTAAGACTTACTTTTGCAAGTTTGCCTCTCCTTGTGTCTCCCTTTATTTGAAACCATCTGTCTCAGGAAATATTCCACATCTACTCTGAGTTGAGATGCATACAGCACCAAAAAATCCCTGACCTCTTCCTAGGAATGACTTTCTGAGAAGGGACGAGCTAGAGAGAGCGAGAGTGAGAGCGAGGGGGGGGGGGCGAGAGCTGATGTAAGAGTCTATCTGGCTAGAGGAGAGAGATGAAAAAATGAGAGAAAATAACACTCTGGGAGTTTGAGGTGGGGCCAAAAGCCCCAGAATTCCACCTGATCTACATAAGGTTTCAATTATGGCCCAGAGGGGCAGCGGAGAGCAGCAGGCTGCCAGTTGCTACTGAAAAAAATACAGGAGTTTACATTCGTGCCGAGGGAAACCTGCTAATTACTGAAGAAGAGATTATATTTTATAGAAATGCTGGAACACAGGATGTGGGCAAAATGGGCCATGGTTAGACATTAAAGATGAGAAACTGCATAGGCAGTGGATAGCATTGTAGCTAGTAGCACAGTAGCTGGCTCTGCGCTGACCTACTCCATTTGTTATGGAAATTAGAATTAAACATACATAATCTTTTAAATGGCGGCATACGAAACCCACAGGGTATGTATTGTACGTTTACATAAAGTCTTTGCTACCATTCATTGCAACCAATGAAAGCACACCAAGTTAGTGGGTCTTTCCTCGTCATTGCCGTCCAAAAAGCATGGAGGATATTACCGTATTTCCCATATTACAAGTCGCATCGGAGTATAAATCCCACTCAGCAAAAAACAAACAAACAAAAAAACAAAAACAAAACAAAATACATTTTTGTAAATTAAAAATATATTGCTTCGGTGTATGACTCATTTATATGGTGGTACTGTCGTACCATAGAACATGAATGACAGTAAAACGGGCATTCCCATTCAAATCAATATAGCAGGGTGGTCATGACGGTGGGCATTTTTATTTTAACTAACGCCATTGAAAAGAACAATTGTAGAAGGTTAACTTCCGTATAAACTTTTGTATAAACCAACATGCGGCAACTCGCGGACTTTTTTTTTGAAATCGCAGACTCACGGAAGTGACGTTTCTCGGTAATGACCAAACTAGTAGTGAAACGTAAGAACATTTACGGCCCCACCGACGTGTGTTGGCACTATAACAGCTAACAATCGCCATTTTGTTTTGAACTACTCAAATGACCACGGCAAACAAACAGTTCAATGTCCGTTCTACTCTCATTCAGTATCTATGGATGGTACTGTGGCGGACACTAGGGGCTATGCCTCTCACCCAGCAGGACTGTGGGATGGGGGCGTGGTTTACGTTCCCGGGCTCGCCGGTGCAGGGTTGTTCCTGCCGCATTTGGTTTTTGGAGTTGAGGAATAAACATCAAACTCGCCTTGGTCTCCTGTGTTTTTCCTCATTCCTGCCACATTGGTGACCCCGAATTGAACATGTTTGGAGCAGAAGAGGAGTGTGAATCCACTTCGGCCACGCCGCCCCAACTCCCACAGCCGGCCGTTCTCGCCGCGCCTGTGAAACTCCCAGAGTTCTGGCAGGGCGACCCGGCCTCGTGGTTCCAGCATGTCGAGGCGCTGTTCCACCTGTGTGGAATCTCCGCGGACGACTCCAGATACTATTTGGTCGTCGCTGCGCTGGACCAGCAGCCCACACGCCGGGCCATGCAGCTGTTGCGCGCCCCTCCGCAACACGATAAATACGTCGCCCTCAAACATCTTCTGCTCCGGAGGTACAGCCTATCTACCGCAGAGAGGGCAGATAGAATCCTCTCCCTATCCGGTTTGGGCGATGGGACGGCTGTGGATCTCATGGACAATATGCTGTCGCTGCTAGGCTCAGACGAAGGTGGGTTCCTTTTCCCGCACGTTTTCCTGCGCCAGCTCCCGTCTCCTGTGCGCGCGGCTTTGGCTAACTCCCCGTGTCTGGCCGCTGGTGACTGCCGAGGTTTGGCTGAGGAGGCCGATCGGGTCGGACGGTTCTCTGTGCAGAGTGTGGCATCGGAGCCTCTGCAGCCGACGTCGGAGGACGCGGACCCGGCAGTGGTGGCTGAAGTGACTGCCCGGAGACGGCGCGGGAGCGGCCTCCGTTTCTTCCACCAGCGGTTCGGCGGCAAGGCGAGGCGCTGCGTCCCTCCGTGCACGTTTGAGGCGGCGGGAAACTCCAGGGCAGCGCTCAGTAGCAGCTGTGGGCGCTGGTGGACGTAGTGAGCTGCTCTTCATTAAGGACACGATGTCAGGAAGACGGTTTCTGGTGGACTCAGGCTCGCAAAAGAGCCTACTCCCTCCTGCTAAGACAGACAGGTCGGCCGAAGGCGGCGGCCCACAGTTAAGTGCAGCTAACGGTTCGTCCATTGCGACGTTTGGCACAAGGTTGGTGACTGTTTGCTTCCACGGGCGCCATTTTGAGTGGGACTTTGTAGTGGCCGCCATTACTGTGCCTATTATCGGCGCGGATTTTCTGTGTGCTAATGGTCTGTGTAACGGGGGCAGTCCTATGGTGTTCTATGCTGGTCAGCCTGCTGCACGCCCGTCACTCATCGTTAGCTCTGCGTTGTGTTCTAGTTGGGTGGGGCCCCAGGTGTTGTTTGGGGGGGACCTCAGTCTCTCATCATCATCATGATCAAGGAAGGAGGGGGGACACACAGGACTCTATTTGGCCCACCTTGCCATTTATTTTCAAAATAACTGGTTTCCACTGCCGGTCATTTGAGCTTTGTATTGTCCTATTCAGCAGTCTAGACTAGAACGGCACATATGGGTACTTCACTCGTGTGCGTTAGAAGGAGAAACCGTCCACGGGACTCCGATGTAAGGAAGGATAAACAAGTATTTTATCCCACAGCTTGCAGTATCTTCTTACAGGGATACTCAAGGTTACGTTCTCCTCAATCAGCAAAACTGCTACGGTAAGAAACACGTGTGGCTCGGCTCGGTCGCTGCTTGACACTCCCCCCACAAAACAAAAATGACCTCTCCCGCGTTCCCTCTTCCGTGTACCCACAAGACCTCTCTCTTAAAGCGACAGTACATGTATATGACGGTCGTTGTAAAACATACATAAAAGTAAATAATGACATAAAATAAAATGTGGCAAACACAAATAACAGCACACAAACAGGATTTGGTGATATTTCATACTCAAACAAAATAAAATAAAAACATTAATTTTAACCTGGTTACATCTGCTTGTTGATGTTGCAAACCGCCGTTTAATTGATGCTGTGTCTTTCGCCACTGTTCCGTGCGAGACAGGGGGAGCCGGGCCGTTAACACACGCTAACTTTTTAGCATTAGGGGATGTTTTTCAGCGTTTGCTGGCGGATTTTCCATCGGTGACTACACCTGCCTTTTCCACCGCGGTTACTAAACACGAGGTAGAACATTTCATTCCCACTCTGGGACCACCAGTTTTTGCGCGCGCGCGGCGCCTCGACGCGGTAAAATTGGCTATAGCTAAGGAGGAGTTCGCCATCATGGAGCGTCTGGGTATAGTGAGCCGTTCCAACAGCCCGTGGGCCTCGCCGCTTCACATGGTGCCCAAGGCGGATGGGTCGTGGCGGCCTTGCGGCGATTTTCGCCGCCTGAACAACGTCACCACCAATGACCGCTATCCCATCCCACACATACAGGACTTTTCCATACGCCTGGCAGGTACCACTATTTTCTCTAAGGTGGACCTGGTGCGCGGCTATCATCAGGTTCCCGTGCGCGCAGAGGACGTGCCCAAGACCGCAGTGATCACCCCGTTTGGGCTTTTTGAGTTCATGCGCATGCTTTTTGGCTTGAAGGGGGCAGCGCAAACCTTTCAGAGGCTGATGGACTCGGTGTTGCGTGACCTTGCTTTCGTGTTCGTTTATCTCGACGACATATTAGTGGCCAGTCCGTCAGCTGAAGAGCACCTGGCGCACCTGAAACAGGTTTTCCGTCGTCTGGACGAACACGGCCTGATAGTCAACCCGGCCAAGTGTCAGTTTGGACTGCCGGTGTTTGACTTCTTGGGTCACCGCATTTCGCCGCAAGGCGCGGTCCCGTTGCCTTCCAAGGTGCAAGCGGTGGCGGACTTTCCCCGCCCAGTCTCTGTTAAGGCATTGCAGGAATTCTTGGGCATGGTGCATTTCTATAACCGTTTCCTCCCTCGCGCTGCCCACCTCCTTCAGCCACTTTACGAAGCCCTGCGGCTTAAGAAGGCTAACGACCCTGTCGACTGGACTCCCGAACAGGTCCAGGCCTTTGGCGGAGCTAAGTGCGCCCTGGCTAACGCTGCCCTCCTCGCCCATCCCACACCCACGGCGTCCATAGCTTTAACAACCGATGCGTCTGACATAGCCGTGGGGGCTGTGATTGAACAGCGTGTGGCGAATGCGTGGCAGCCACTCGCATTTTTTAGCCGCAAACTGCGGGATAGCGAGCGCAAGTACAGCGTTTTTGACCGGGAGTTGCTGGCACTGCACCTTGCAACCCGGCATTTCCGCTTCCTGCTGGAGGGTCGCCCATTCACGGCTTATGTGGATCATAAGCCGCTGACTTTTGCCATGTCCAAGGTGACTGAGCCGTGGTCTGCTCGTCAACAGCGCCACCTAGCGGCGATCTCCGAGTTCACAACGGACATTCAGCATGTGGCCGGGAAGTCCAACCCTGTTGCTGATTGTCTGTCGCGTGTGCTTGTGTGTCCTGTGCACCTCGGTGTGGATTTCTCTGCTATGGCTGCCGACCAGCCCAGCGACCCGGACGTCCTTGCCTTTAGGTCAACGCGTACAGGTCTCAAGCTAGAGGACGCTGTGATGCAGGAAGGCAGTCCTACCCTCCTCTGCGATGTTTCCACCGGCCGTCCCCGCCCCGTTGTTCCAGTGGCCTGGCGCCTTCGAGTTTTCGATTCGATTCACTCCCTCTCGCACCCTGGAGTTCGGGCGTCGGTGAAGTTGGTCGGTTCCAAGTTCGTCTGGCCTGGCCTCCGCAAGGACGTCAAGGGGTGGGCAGCTGCATGTGTAGCGTGCCAGCGCGCTAAGGTCCACCAGCACACTAAATCGCCCCTCGAACCGTTTCCGATCCCGGCCAGACGTTTCGACCACGTGCATGTGGACCTGGTGGGCCCTCTACCTTCTTCACAGGGTTTTACGCACCTGCTCACAATGGTAGATCGGACCACCAGGTGGCCAGAGGCTGTCCCTCTATCCTCCACAACATCCTCGGATGTTGCACGCGCTTTTCTTTCCTCCTGGGTCGCCCGTTTCGGCACTCCGTCAGATATCACCTCAGACAGGGGCCCCCAGTTCGTGTCAGAGCTCTGGTCGGCACTTTCGCGATCCTTGGGTGTGCAGGTACACTGCACTACCGCGTCTCACCCTCAGGCTAACGGGTTGTGTGAACGTTTTCACCGGTCGCTCAAGGCAGCGCTGCGCTCTCGGATGGTAAGTGGGTGGATCGTTTACCTTGGGTTATGCTCGGGTTGCGTTCGGCTCCTAAGGAGGACCTCGACGCGTCACCCGCTGAGCTGGTGCTCGGTCAGCCGCTCCGCGTCCCTGGGGAATTTTTGCCTGGGAGTTCCGCTCCTCGACCCCGTCCGGCCGTTTATCCTTTTTTGTCCGACAGCACTCGGGTTCCAGGCCCCGTTCACCACTGTTTTCCGCGGTCGTTCGTGCCTGCGGAGCTCATGTCGGCTCGTTTTGTTTTTGTGCGGCATGATGCTCACCGCTCGCCCCTCCAACCCCCATACGATGGCCCATTTCGGGTTCTTGAGACGGGTCCTAAGGGTTTTGTGCTAGATATGGGTGGGCGTAGGGAGCGTGTCACGCTTGATAGGCTTAAACCGGCGCACAGGGTGGCAGGCGAAGTTGTGTTTCCGGCCCAGGTTCCCCGTCGGGGTCGTCCTTCTTCCAGGACCCCGGCAGTGTCTTCACGGGTTCATCGTTCTGCTTCTCAGCCGGCTTTGGACTGTGTTTCACCTACTGTTTCGGCTGAGGGACGGCGCAGCCGTTATGGCAGGCTGCTTAAGCCTCCAGTGAGACACTAATTTTCTTTCCAGGAGTCCCTTCTGGGTGTTCGGGGGGGGGGGGGGGGGCGGGGCTGTGTGGCGGACACTAGGGGCTATGCCTCTCACCCAGCAGGACTGTGAGCTGGGGGCGTGGTTTACGTTCCCGGGCTCGCCGGTGCAGGGTTGTTCCTAGTGCAGTTGGTTTTTGGAGTTGAGGAATAAACATCAAACTCGCCTTGGTCTCCTGTGTTTTTCCTCATTCCTGCCACAGTACAGTATTTTCAACTGAGTCACAAGATTAAACAATGCCATCTAGTGGCCTTAGTTGAAATGCAGCGTATCCGTCCGCCTTATTTACATTGTACTGTCCGAATTCGGGGGCAGCCCGGGAAACGCCGCATTCAGGAACCCGGATCTCCCGCATCACGGGCGACAACGTTAACCAGTCGACTAAAGGGTCCGACCCGTTAACCAAGGGCTAAGCGAGTCTACTTATTCGTGGTCGTTACAGTATAAATGGTTTTGGAATATAAATCGTAGGACCAGCCAGACTACACAGCGATTTACAGTCCAGGAAATACGGTAATTAATTTTTGGAGATTTATTTGTGTTTCTGATAAAACGTGTATCCTTTGGACAGTAGAGACACAATATCAACAGAGAGAGTTGATACCGAGAGAGAGAGAGACGAGGGGATTTATGAGACAGTCATATCATATTTGACATATTTGAGGAAGATCCAGTGTTTCAGTCACCCACTTTTGTTTTAAAGAACGTGGCACCTGGTTATGCAGGATCCTAATATGTGAAATAATATACTTCTAAGAAGTGAAGAATGCATCAAGACTAAGAGGTCTCTCAAACACTGAACCGACCAGAGGCTAAGCATAGTTCTGTATCTGCAGTGAAGCCTGCAGTATCCATTTTCCATGGATTTTTATTATGTGAAGCTAACAAAGGTGATAGCAAATGCAGGCAGGGACAATGTCACAGAGGCCACCCACTGTCCGTGTCAATACCTTGCACTATTCAAACTGCAAGGTGTCATTGCCGGAGGTGGGTAGCCAATAACTGAACTCATACACATTTTCCCAGTTTATTGCAGAAAAAACATCAAAGCACGGATGTGGACACAGTGGGCCGAATGGGAGCTGACCCCTTTTTAAAGACCAGAGCTGTTGTCCCTCTCTCGATAAAAGGAAGGTATCGTCTTTACAAAGGGCCTTCAACACACACACACACACACACACACACACACACACACACACACACACACACACACACACACACGCCCCATTTTGCAAGCCAGCTATTAATACCAATGAAGAAGACATTTAGAAAAGGTCGTTGCAGCTCTGCCAGGGAGGGGTGGTGGTGGTGGTGGAAGAACAGAGTTTATTATTACGACAGTAACATGTTTCAGATGTTCTCATCGGTAGCTACTTCTTGACAACCCACATGCAAGCAATCTATAATTCACAACCACTGTGCAAATACATTAGATAAATAAATAAAGATGTAAAAAATGAAGCGAATATTAGGGTGCACAGATATCAGAGAGGGCTTTGATTTCACAAGGAACCACATCAAACTCGGCGGACTTCCATTTTCTGAAACACTTTATATGAACAGGCAATACCTTGAAAATAAATGTCAGGGGAGATAAATAAAGATAGATGGGTCCAGCTAACAGAGATGTCGTGAGTGTGAGGCGGGGTAAGCAGAAGGAGGGGGGAATGAAAGGTAAAAAAAAACAAAAACAAAACTAGAGATAAAATGGCGTAAAAAGAAGGAAAACAGATGAGAGATGAACAGAGGGGGGCAGACGGGACGAACCGATTTATCGATTTGGTAAGTGCTCAAACACATGTCCCCGGTGCAGTCATTCAAAGAATTGGCCCTTACTCAACTTGGTCGAGCTGGTGGGGCAGCTGAGTGTAAGAATATGGAGGCTACTGAAGGTAGCTAGCGGTATCAGGACAGTGTTAGCTACTGAAGCCCTCCCAACCTGCAACTGTCCTGCAAGCACGCTGCAGGAATTTCCTAATGTAATAGCAGCTTTACATTACAGTATACTTCCAAGACACGACATAACCAAGCATACTAACCAAAGCATGTCCTGTTGTGATATAAAACTGTGAGGACAACAGTATGAATCAAATTCATTCTTAACATTTTATGTGTTTTTCACAGTCATATTCAGCTGGTTATAACCAAACTATTCACATGGTGCAAAAAAACAAAAACAAAACAAAACCGAATCAGATTGTGAGAAAACGCATGCTCATTTTTTCAACCCATTTATAACTGCAGATTAAGTCAAGTGTCATAGCAAGCACAGCAAGGTTTAAATTTTCACACCCCAAGCACAAGAAATGTGTGTAAGCACATTCATACAGATTTGGCAAGGGAGGATTTTTTTTCTTTTTAAATTTCACAGTCCTTCATTATGAAACAGTGATGACTGTCCATGCGGGGTGTGTATCACTAATCCATAAAAACAGACACAACCACAGTGTAACAAGCCCAGCAAGTGGGAATGGCACCAAATCAGCAAAAAACTACACTCTCAACACAGAAAATCCAACCTGTCTAATGTACACACACAGTCAATCACACACACACACACACACACACACACACACACACACACACACACACACACACACACACACACACACACATCATGTCATAGCAACTTCAATGGAAATGGACTGCAGGGACATTCAGAGGAGGGAGGGGGAGAGCAGTCCTTGCTTTGTTTAAAGGGTGGCGGCTGGAAGGGACCACTATACAGCCATCTCATCCCCTAAACAGTCTGCAGGGCTCTCTGTGTTCAGCACATTAAAGAGGCGAGCGGCACCCTCTGCGCCCGCTCCCTCGCCCTGTCCCCAGCTGTCCCGGTCATCGCTCTCATCGGTGTTCGATTCGTATTCGGAACCGATCCCTGACTCCCGAAACCGGAGCAGCTCCAGAGCCCCCAGGAGCTGCTCCCCAAGCGACGAGCTTTCATCTGGGCCTCCATCATTGGGGGGCTCACCGGGGTCCTGGCCATGATCCCAGCTCTCCGGACCCCTGAATGAGAAGCGGAAGCACTCTAGCCGGACCCCACTGCTGCCAGGCTGTAAAGGGCTGCTGTCTGGGCCTGTGGTCGCAGGAGAACAGGGCCCAGGGAGACAGGAGACCAAGGGGCTAGTACTCATCTGGGGTTGGAGCTGAGTGGGCAAGATGGCAGAAGAGGAGGAGGAGGAAGGGGAGAGGGGGTCGTGGAGCACACCGAGGGGCTTGGCACGGAAGGTGATCTCCAGAAGACTGTCCTGAGAGCCCACTGAAGACAGGGCAGCAGCAGGAATGGGGATGGAGAGAGAGAGAGAACGAATGAGAGTTATTTAGGATAAAACAGCTTAAGACAGAAAGAAAGACAGACAGACACACATACAGAAGTCAGACAGAAAGAAACACAAAGAAAGACAGACATACAGAAGGAGAGACAGACTCAACAGAGACACAGAAGGCAAGAAAGACAGATGAGAAAGCAAGAAAGACAGAAGAAAGAAAAAGAAAGATAAAGGGAAAAGGAGAGAAAGAAAGAAAGGAAGAAAGAGAAATACAGGAGGATAGGCAGAAACGAACAGACACAGATGTGAGACACAATGAAAGGAAGACAAAACAAAGAAAAAGACCGAACGAATGAAAGAAACACACACAGAACAAAGAAAGAAACAGAAAGAGAGGAAGAAATACAGAAAGAGACATACAGAAGGATAGAAAGAGAGAAACAGTGAGACACAAAAATAAAGACACAGGAAAGAAAGAAAGAACAAAGATGGACAAGATTAGCAGTTGGAGGAGCAGAAACAAATACAGGGCTGTAAGCTCATGAGGACAAGGTTATGAGAGCGAAAGAGGTGTGTGTCTGTGTGTGTGTGTGTGTGAGTGTGCAAGATGAGATTAGAGGGAGCAGGGTGACGTGTCCGCTGACCTGCTGTAATGTCAATAATTCATGACTGCACGACAGCACACAGGCACTGGCTACATGCAGCGAGGAGAGATGGGAATGAATCCTCCGAGAGGCCGCCGTATGATGAATAACGGCAGGCCACGAGTCAGATGGGTAATGTAGGGAGAATGGAGGGAAAAGGCAATGAGGAATGCAAGGACACATAGTGTCTTGGATGCAAAGCACAGCTGTTGTGTAGCTTTGTCATGAGCAGAACGACACGGGATCATCGTCTTGAGTTTGTAGTTCAAGGTAAGCCTAACATTGAGCTTGTAGTTCAAGGTAAGCCTAGCATTGAGCTTGTAGTTCAAGGTAAGCCTATCACTGAGCTTGTAGTTCAAGGTAAGCCTAGCATCGAGTTTGTAGTTCAAGGTAAGCCTAGCATTGAGCTTGTAGTTCAAGGTAAGCCTAGCATTGAGTTTGTAGTTCAAGGTAAGCCTAGCATTGAGTTTGCAGTTCAAGGTAAGCCTAGCATTGAGCTTGTAGTTCAAGGTAAGCCTAGCATTGAGTTTGTAGTTCAAGGTAAGCCTAGCATTGAGCTTGGAGTTCAAGGTAAGCCTAGCATTGAGTTTGTAGTTCAAGGTAAGCCTAGCACTGAGCTTGTAGTTCAAGGTAAGCCTAGCATTGAGCTCGTAGTTCAAGGTAAGACTAGCACTGACTGTACATTTTCAGGTGAGTAGCTGACGTTGCATATTATTTACATTATATCCTGACCAGACGATTAACATTAACATTGTAAGACGGATGCTTTTGTGCTGATTCAGCAGAGCTAAAGTTAGCGCCGCTGAATCATTCTGAAGTCTTCTGAGCTGACCAACGAGTCAGAGATGGAGGTGGGCACGTCAGAAACACTTGGGGAACTTGTTGTCAGCACATTACTTTGTTTGAACAGGTTAAAGGTGAAAGAGCACGTCCCACTTGCATCTCTGTCTGTGGCTTTTATGTGACATCCTATCTCAAATGAAACCGCATGGGCAATAAATACCAAGCGATGGAATACGACAGAGAGGCTGAGAGAGCGAATAGTAGTCGGGGTGCAGAAAAAATACACTTTGACGATTTTCGTGTTATAATGTTAATTAAAACCAAGAAATTGCAAAATTTTTAACACCTTACAGCAGCGTATCACTCACAAACAATTTTGGAGGGGTTGTGGGGTTGTGACCCCCCCTTCCATAAAATACACATATGGTAAAGCTAAAGGTGAGACCATCTCATCTCAACTCATCATCAGCCGCTTCTCCAGGGCGGGGTTGGAGTGGCAGCAAGCTAAGTATGGCACTCATGAGTTAGATGGTAGGTTCATGAGGTGGTTGGTATCTAAAAAGAGATAAAAAAAAAGAAAGGGGGTAAAAAGAATGAGCACATAGGGTGTCCGGGTAGTGTGGCGGTCTATTCCATTGCCTACCAACACAGGGATCACCAGTTTGAATCCCTGTGTTACCTCCGGCTTGGTTGGGCATCCCTACAGACATAATTGACCGTGTATGTGGGTGGGAAGCCGGATGTGGGTATGTGTCCTGGTCACTGCACTAGCGCCTCCTCTGGTCGGTCGGGGCGCCTGTTCGGGGGGGGGGTGACTAGGGGGAATAGCGTGATCCTCTCAAGTGCTACGTCCCCCGGGTGAAACTCCTCACTGTCAGGTGAAAAGAAGTGGCTGGCGACGCCACATGTATCGGAAGAGTGGGGTAACCGGCAGGATACAATTGGGGGGGGGGGATTCAAAGAATGAGTGCAAGACCACAGAAGGGAAGAGAGAACAATTCAAAGAAGGCTGACAGACAAACAAATGTTCTGTGACAAAAAAAAAAAAAAAAAGCAAAGGTGGATGCTGACGGTGGAGCGTCACTTACTAGGGTTCAGCTGCCCGACGGCTTTGAGCTCCAGTTCCTGGATCTGTTTCACCAGCAGGGAGATGTGCTGAAGCAGGTCTGTGTTTTGCTGAAGGAGCCTCTGGACTCTGGCCTGCGCCTCCGTCCGCGCACTCACTTCTACTGACAGCTGGTCCTGAAGCACATGTACCTGCAGAGCGAAAACACACACGGAGGGATGGATGTATGGCGTATGCGCGCGCACACACACACATACATACACACACACACACACACACACACACACACACACACACACACACACACACACACACCGGTATAGAAAAACGAGTTCAGGTGAGAATGTGTCGGACAGACACAGCAGCCCAAACTTGAGTTTCTTTTCTTCTCACCCTGCTACTGTGTCTCTTGGCTCACACATTAACTCAGAAGTGCTGTATGCTGTTAGAGGAAGAACGCTCTTTACAGAACACAGAGTGCCCTCTGGGGGTTGGGGGGTCATTAGCTTCATGGAATATTTCTTCTGTCTTACAGTGACGTTTAACATTTGGTTTTCTCCTGAGTTCAGGGCAGACGAGTCAGACTCAGAAACCAGTGCAGGGAGTTTGTGGAACACCCCCCCCCCCATCCTCCTCCCCCAGTCAAACTGGCCTGAGGGGAGCAGAGGATATACTCAAAAATTCAGCAAAGCAGTGTTTCATCTCCAACGGCCTTGAATCAAGGCACAGGCGTATTTCATAACGGCATGTGCCTTCTGCACCGATGAGAGAACTGTACACTTGTTTAGTTTGCTGGTACGTTTGCGTCCCTCTGTACAGGCTCTGCTCTCGCCAGATTTCACATCTAAACCTCGTCGCTAACTCAACATGGGAAAAGGGCGTCTCACGTTTATGTCTGCGGCAGCTGACATCAGTGCCCCCCCACCCCCCATTTTCATATTTTGCTAGTGTTTATGGTTTTATATTTTATTAATGTGTGCAGCATTACTGAAATTTCTGTGGCAAGCAAAACAGTGTCACCTGCATATTTTCAATCAGTGTATTTTTTTCCCCCAAAATCCCCCCCCAATTGTACTTGGCCAATTACCCCACTCTTCCAAGCTGTCCCAGTCGCTGCTCCACCCCCTCTGCCGATCCGGGGAGGGCTGCAGACTACCACATGCCTCCTCTGATACATGTGGAGTCACCAGCCGCTTCTTTTCACCTGACAGTGAGGAGTTTCGCCAGGGGGACGTAGCACATGGGAGGATCACGGTATTCCCCCCCAGTTCCCCCTCCCCCCTGAACAGTTGCCCCAACTGACCGGAGGAGGTGCTAATGCAGCGACTAGGACACATACCCACATCCGGCTTCCACATCCACAGACACAGCTAATTGTGTCTGTAGGGATGCCTGACCAAGCCGGAAGCGACACAGGGATCGAACCAGCGATCCCCATGTTGGTAGGCAACAGAACAGACCACTACACTACCCGGACGCCCTCAATCAGGGAATCTTAATGTCACAGGGTTAACATTATGATAACGATTTCATGATTTTGATTGAGGCTTCCAGATACTCATTAAATTGGCATACTCATTAAATCCTGTTTTTTTTTTATTTTGATTCACAGCAGTCCATTTTAACTTTGGATTTCATACAGCTGTTCATTCATTTACAATAAACTCCTTTCTTCCACTCTGTACAGTTCTGGAAGTCACTGCTTTCGTTAACAAATAAAATGTATTAAAATAAATTCCCCCAACACAGGCCTACTGTACTGGCTACGCTGCAGCTATTACATGCATACTAGCTAATGTACCATCAGGGATGTAATCACAATGCGCAAACATGAAAAGAAGATACATTGAAACTATTAAAGTATCGCTGAAATGACAAAAGTCCTGCAAAATGGCAACAGCAACAACAAGCTGTGTACCTGTGCTGAGGCAGCCTGGGCCTGCTGCTCCTGTTGCTGCAGCTGTCTGTGGAGGAGCTGAACCTGGTGCTCTGCAGAGCAGGAGGGGTCTGCGGCCAACTGAACCGACACTGAGGCACCAAGGATGGGGGAGTTCAGCAGTGAGGGTGGGTCTTTGGATACCTAGGGCCAGGGTTAACAGCAAATCCATGAGCTACTGCAAAATGCTATATCCGATAAATGCAGGATAGTTTGACAGATTCACGTTTAAAACATAATACCATAAAACATGATTACAATTAGTTCCGTGGGGGCTAGACGTATTTTTCATAATATATGTGCATGTGTGCAAGCTATGGTGGCATAGGTATGGTCGCACCTGTCTCGGGTCAACTTCACTAATCGAGACTAGGGCTAAATAACATAGTGTTTCAGAATTTTGCAAAGGACTCAGTGTAATGCAAATTGGCTGCATCAGCCATATTAGGCCAAAGCTCTTATTGCTTGATAGAGAATGAGACGTAGCAAGGTTCACTTTTTTTCCCACAACTCTGAAGAAAAATATTCTAGCACATCTGAGAAATAATATAATTTAGTCTGATTTAATGACTTTTTGGACACCTGCCTTATTTCCCCTCTAAATTCCCCTTAAACATTGCTAGAGTGATAAATTCTTTGCAGATGGCACTTTCAACATTGAAAGCTGCATATATCTGGTGAAATTATTTAAATCCTTTTTACTCATTAAAGCTGAAATCTGTGGTTTCGCCGATCTGTCCCTACCTCTGGCAGTTAGGCCTACAGACAAGGCTTAGCTGCCTCTGTTGCTTTCAGCATCATCAGCTCAGGAGTAAACAGTTCCCAACATTGCCAAAAATAGCCTCCTTGGACCCTAGCTAACACAGGCAATAACAAACTACATGAAACCATGTGGGAACACTGTTCTGCTATAACATTGATTGTAGAACTGATAATCTATCCAACAGAAGCATTGCCACATCGCCATCATGTTTCAATCCCTTTTCCTATTTGAGCAGGGTCCTATTTTGCCGCTGCACCAACGTTCATCCTACCCTGTCCAAATTTCAACAGTGGTACATGGAGAGTGTCTTCAAACGGTTAGTATTATGTAACCCGACTCCATCGTCCAGATAGATAAAACTGTTTATTAATGAAGAAAAACCCCAAATTTGAGCTTTAAGATTACAACACATATTGCAAAAAAAAACAAAAAACAAAAAAACAAAACAAAACAAAACAAAAAACCCAAAATCATGTTGATTTTTTTCAGCATCATTCAGCTCCACTCAAACCACATCCGCAAACCCATCGTAGAGTTACCAGGGACAGGGAGAGAGCAGCTTCCTCCTTTATCAGGAATCAGGAACATTTAGTTGTCGTTTCATTTCATACGCAAGTGCATGAAATGAAACGAAATATCGTTTCCCCCAGCCCACAGCAGTGCAACACAATGACAAAAACTCATATCCAAACTACAAGAACATATATATCCAACATGTCCACAACATACATGTATGTCCAACATGTCTCCCAGCCGATCCAATGCCAGCTCTCCCAGCCAGATACCCTTGACACAACTCCCTGCACTCCACATGACAACACCAAAAACACAGTCAACGCCAGGTGAGGCCACCGCCAGACCGCCCTCGGTGTTATCGGAACTGCTGGTCTGCATGGGCTAGCAGTTAGCTTAGCCTGCCCTGCTTCCACATCCTGTCAGACCGCCCTCGGTGCGTCCTCTTTGGGCACAGCTCCAGGCAGGGCCGTGGTCTCTGGGCCCACAGGGCGCCACAGACCAAGCTCTCCCAGTTGATCCAGCACCAGCTCTCCCAGCCATCGAATGAGGATAACTTAGTAGCAGATGTAAACAAAGACACTGCATGGATGGTACTGGATGAGGCCGCTGCAAACGTGTGTTCATGCCGCCACCTTCCTGCACTGCACGTGGGAAGACGGCTTTATTACCTAGAGACTGCAGACGTCTTTCTGTTTTCACCTAGCTTGGTTCAACTCTACTGTTTTTATTCTTTATTCTTAATAAACTAGCTGTTGAGCCCTCAAACACCATCGTCGTCTGTGTCTCTCTGCTGTGTGACCCTGGTAGCGGCATGGGTTTGCTGCACATGCTCATCCCCTGTGTACTTTGGACTAAAAGGCAGCCTGATTCAGTCTAGTACCAAGGATTGGACATAGCTATGTGCAGGAGGCAAGGGCCCTTGAGAGGGGACTTAATCAATGGAGTCTATGATTAGGCGTGGGCCTTGAACTAAACAGTTTGTGATCAGATGGTTCGGCCTTACAGTAATTATGGCTCCCACTATTGTTTTAGAGTGGGCAGAGGAGCCTGCGTCACACAGCGGAGAACTGGGATTCGGTCTTACGAGGCCTGGCTGACCAATTTGCATTTACTTGCTTGCCGTTAAATGACAAGAAGGTTTAGCTTTATTTATGTAGTATAAATGATGCTGAATTTTAGTTGACCTTAAAATTAAACATGAGAGGGAAAAATCATCGCCGACATCAAATCTTTCTCTCTCTCTCTCTTCTCTTCCTCTCATAGATAAACTACACGGGTGTGCTTTTAAGAGGAAAAAAAACATAAATATGTGGGAATATGCAAATATGATGAAATGATCCCCAAATGTTCTTGTTTACAAGCAAACATCTGGTGATATCAAATCAGTCTCAGCTCTATAAAACTTCAATGCAACACCCAAACTGTCCTAACTGCAGCAAAGCCAGGGAGCACCAGAGAGACTGGGTCAGGAGATAATCTGAGAGAACAGAAAGCAGACAGCTTGTTGTTGACAGCATTAAGGGTATGTAATAGAGCAACACTCGGGAACTTTGCTGTGTTATCATCAATAAACCATACGATCCCATCAATATTCAACAACTCCATGAAATATTTCTTTGCAAAGTGGCATCGACTGATCACGTGACCCCCTCATAAATTTGGGCTTTCATCACGTGCTTCTTTGAAATTTGAGAACCCACGGCAATTTATTTACAGTCGGGAACTTTTTGGTGAATATTCAACACTATATTTCTGCAAAAGCACCAGCTATCTCTCACGTGCCTGCAGCACAGGGGCGTAACACTGCAGACATCCTGACTTTTTGTTTGGATAAACTCGATGACTGTGATGGACTCCAGTGAATGTGACAGACAAACAAGAGCCGGGAGGACTTTTGAAGCTTGCTCAACATACTGCACAGGCTACCTTTCCATTGTCTGCAATGGCTTCATCCCTTTTGCTCCTTTCCATGTTCGACAAAGAGACACCGTCGAGGCTCTCCTCAGTAGTGGCTTCAAAGTCTGTCTCCTCCGACATCGCACACTGTCTCTTAGCTGTGGAGACAAGGCAGACAAAGAGTATAAGGCAGGAGAGAGAGAGAGCAAGAGAGAGAGCGAGAGAGAGGAGGAAGAGGTGTAAATGAAGACCTCGGGGCCTGTATTCAGGAGCACTTTCTTGTACCCTTGCCACCATAAGAAATACAGGCTGTAGCATTTGCGAAGGCAGAGCCAGCTGCAGGCGCAGAACTGGCACAAGCCCACACACCGACGTTCATCCGCCGCTTGGGTGACACACCCAAAACCTGTTTGCCGCAGAAGAGTGGCATGGTGTTGCAAACAAGTGGCGGAGGGTAATAACTGATTCTCTCACAGGTGCAGACCAATGTGTCACTGATACAGCAGGCGCTTATGCTGTGAAAGAGAAAGAGAGAGGAAGAGAGAGAACAGCGGCAGAGTTTGTATTTATCTGTCTGCGAGAAGAAGAAAAAGGACTTGGTTCCTGTGTGTGTTTGAGCATGTGTGAGTGATTATGTGTGTGAGTGCATGTGTGTGCGTGTGTGTGAGTGAGTCAAAGAGAGAGAGCGAGAGAGAAGATGTGAGGGAGGCGAGGGGAGGGGGAGTGAAACTGTGGACGTGTATCTATGCACCTGGCACTGCCTCAGAGTCCTCTGCGTGCTCCTCTCCATCCTCCTGATGCTCAGGGTTTTGCTGCAGGGTCAGCTGGTGACAAACGTCAAACGCCTGACCCACCGTCCGCACTATCCGCATCGCCTGAGACTGGAGGAGGGGAAGAGAGAGAGGGAGAGAGGAGGGGGAAGGAGGTTTGGGGTGATCAGGAGGGGGGATGGGTGAAGAGAATGCCAACGGGAGGACGGCAATGGAAAGATGCAGGCAGGGGAGAAGGAGGAAAAGTATCAAAGATGTCAAGCGGCAGGAAGGTGGATGGGTGCAGGGAGCGTGTATTCATATGTGTGAGTGTGTGTGTGTGTGTATGTGTGTGTGTGTGTGTGTGTGAGTGTGTGTGTAGAACAGTGAGCGGAAAAAAAAACATGGGTAATAGATTCGGTGAATCGGGCAGACAAAGGGAGGGGTGCAAAGACGGGGGAGGAAGGACAGCAATGGAGGGATGGGGGGAGAAAAGTAGAGTAAAGGTGGAGAACACAGATATTGACAGTGCAGTAGCTCAGCATTTTTTGGCCTAGACCATCAAGTCAAGACAAGTCTATTTGCACAGCCCTGAACCGCAGTTAGTCATTACATAAAATAATAATAACAATAACAATAATAATAAGATGGTAATAAACAACACACAACAGCCTCTATCCTTAGACCCTAGACAAACTAGAGAGAGAAAAAAAGAAACCTTTTCAGGTAAAATATGGGCGAAACCTCAGGGAGATCGTACGAGAAGGGATCTCTCTTCCACATTAAGGTGCAAGCAGGCAAGACAGACGATGTCGTAATAGATTTACAAATATAATATTCAATGGCTACTCTTACTGATAATGACACTGCAAAAGAACCCACCCACTCCACATAGATGTTGCTGTCAGAGAGACAGATTGGTCTTTTTCAGAGACGGGTAATTTCACTGGTAATGGGAGTGAAAAAAGGGGGCCCGGCAGGTGTTTGAGTGCACTGCTCTGAAACTTGCACATAGGTCATTTTGTTTTTCATGAATTCAAATTGAAAAAAGGGGGTGTTGCACAGCCTCAGGTATGTCTGTCACATACCTTTCACATTTCTCAGATTTATACCAATGGCCAATCAATAATTGGCATTCTCAGAAAATGTCTTTATGTAAATGCAAAATATATACATATGAATGCAAATAAATGCAAAAGTTAAATCTATATTTAACCTTTGCATTTATCTTATGTTATTCACTTCAGTAATCACACAACTGGGCTAAACTTATGAGGATATTCTTGATTATGAGGATGCATGATGTAGATTTGGGTTGAATTGTGCTTTATTTAAGAGAAAATTAATTAGCCTTTAATTCTGAAAAGTCTTGTATATTGTTCTGTAAATCATCATCTTTTGCTTGACAACGTTGATGTTTTGCTGTGTGATAGCCCTCTGGAAAACAGTGGATATGAAATTCTGGAAGATTATTTTAGGGATTTTAGGGTCCCCAAACACATTAACCAATAAAAGACTGGATTTTAACTTTGTGTCATTAAAACCCATCAGGCATATAAAACACAGAAAGACAGTGTTGTCAGACTGAGGCTCGGGATTCAATACTGTGTATTAGGTAACAGAGGGAATATCAGTTTGACCTCTTTGGGTCAAACAGAGATAAAGGCTTGAATGAAAGCCATGAACCCCCATGACTAAAAACACCCATACATTTTTACAGATCGATATCAACATAATTAAGATTTTTGATAATGAGGGGCGGCATGGCTCAGGAGGTAGAGCAGGTTATCTAGTAATCGGAAGGTCGCTGGTTCGATCCCTGGCTCCTCCAGAGAGCGTATCGAAATGTGCTTGAGCAAGACTCTGATGAGTAGGTTGGCGCATTGCGTGGCAGCGTCCGTCATCAGTGAATGGGTGAATGTGAGGCATACATTGTAAAGCGCTTTGAGTGGTCGATAGACTAGAAAAGATGGCAGACTAGAAATCATGACACCCAGGTTTCGGGCAGACTTTGTGGGCATGAGTTGGGTTGATCCAAGCTGGATAGTGATCTGTTGTTATACGGATGGGCTGGCTGGTATGACAAGGAACTTAGTCTTAGATAGGTTAAGCTGAAGGTGGTATTCTTTCATCCATGCAGAGGTATCAGGAAGGCATGACAATATCCAAGCCGAGACTGTGAGGTCATCTGGCGGAAATGGTAGGAAGACCTGGGTATCGTCAGCATAGCAATGGTATGAGAAACCATGGGAGCGGATGATTGCACCAAGTGATGAGGTGTACATTGAGAAGAGGAGAGGACTGAGCACTGACACTTGAGGTACCCCTATGGATGAGCCATGCGGACACTTCTCCACTCCAATATACTGTAAAAGATCTCTCCGAGAGGTAGGACTTGAACCAGCAGAGGGCAGATCCTGAGATACCAAGCTCAGTGAGTGTGGAGAGGAGGATTTGGTGGTTAACTGTGTCAAAGGCAGCTGACTGATCTGACCTGAGGACTGACCAGCAGCTCTAGCCAAATGCAGTGATTCTATTACCAACAGGAGTGCAGTCTTAGTAACGTGACTCCTCTTAAAGCCAGACTGATTCAGCTCATACAGATTGTTCTCAGAAAGAAATTCAGAGACTTGGTTAAAGACCGTGTGCTCAAGTATTTTTGAAAGAAAGGGTAGGAGTGAAACCGGTCTGTAGTTTTCAACCTGGGCTGGGTTGAGTGTAGGTTTTGTGAGCAGCGGGGTGACCCGAGCTTGCTTAAATGCGGTGGGGAGTACACCCATTGCCAGCGAGGAGTTGATGATGTGTGTGAGTGTGGGGTTAAGTGTGGGGGAAATGGTCTGTAGGAGGTTGGATGGTATTGGGTCCGGCGAACAGGTAGTGGGATGGGAGTCCAGCAGAAGCTTGGAGACTTCCTCCCCAGTCAGGAGGGAGAATGTGGTGAGTGAGGCACTGGTAGCTGGCAGCAGCAGATAGAGTTGGTCAGGCTCAGAAAACGAGCTACTGATGGCAAAAACCTTATCAATTAAGTACAAGGCAAACATGTCAGGAGTGAACAGAGTGGAGGTCGGAGGAGGAGGCGGATTGAGGAGTGAGTTAAGAGCAAAAAACATTTTTCGAGCATCAGTGGCGCCACAGATCTTGTTCTGATAGTAAGTGGTCTTAGCTGTTTTTAAGCTGAAGGAGAATGACGCGAGGAGACACTGATAGTCACCAAGGTCAATGGACACTCTGGTTTTACGCCATTTTCTCTCCGGTGCTCTGAGTTCCGCCCTTTGCTCTCTGATGACCTCAGTGAGCCACAGACTGGGGGGGGGGGGGTATTACGAGCAGGTTTGGATGCTAGACTAGAGGGCAGAGATTGTTAAGAGAGGAGGCTAGTGGGGAACAGAGTGTGTCTGTAGCCTCGTTGACAGGGAGTGAAGAAAATGCATTATGAGAAGGCATGGAAGCCAAGACCTCATTGGAGAACTGGGTCGGTGTAAGGGACCGGAAGTTTCAGCGGAAGGAGACCCTTTGTGGAGGAATGTGAGGATGTTCCAGTAAGGAGGCCGTAAAGAAGTGGTCTGACAAATGTAGGGGGGTGACAGTCAGATTTGATGTGGAGCAGTTCCAAGTCAAGATCAGATCAAGAGTACTGCCCGCTTTGTGTGTGGCAGAGGTGGGGACCTGCCTGAGTCAAAGGAGGACAGAAGAGACAGGAAGTCAGTCGCTTGGGTTTTTTCGGAGAGGATATTCATATCTCCCATGACAATCAGTCATGTGTCATCATCAAGAATGGCTGAGAGTAACATGTCTAGTTCGACTACAAAGTTCCCCCAGTTGTCAACTGGTGGGTGACAGCCACTAATAGCTTAATAGGAGCAGTAAACATGATTGCATGGTATTCAAAGGAGGAGTTGTTGCTTAGTGGAGGAAGCTTAGTGAATTTCCAGTCTTTGGAAATGATGACACCCGCACCGCCTCCACGGGGTGGGGGTGGGGGGGGAGTGAACAGAGTGCGGCCGGTGTGACAAGTGTTTTCTGGACGTATCCAGGCTTCGGAGCAAGTACTTGGATAAATTCTGTTTTATTTACAGCCAATGGGCAATTCCATAAGCCAAAAGTGAAGGAGGAATGAGTAGAGGAGGCTTTCCTGAGTGAATAGAGGTTTTTCGATAACGGCGAGTGACAGGGATGTCTTTGCAGTACATGGTGGGTGAGGCAGGCAAGGAGAGAGAATAGTAAAAAAGGGAATTACCCGTCAGTGTCCTTGCTCGGTGGACTCGCAGGTCTCTGCCCAATTCGGTCTTAAGACAACGAGGGCTAATGCTACAGCGCTGCTGCGTTTAAACACCAGGAAGTACCACCGCTGAATGCGCCCCCGGCAGATTTTCACAGCAAAGGAAGCAATAGAGGGCGCGACCCGCGCCGGAAGTCCTCAGCACAAGAAAGCCCGATAACGACCTGGATCCGAATCCAAACTAAAAGCAAGTTTTAAATCGCTGACCAAACGACCGCAATCTCCTCTATTCAAGATCAGAGTTTGATAACATGCGCTTAAAATTCGGGTTTGGAATTTATTTGGTCAAGTCTGACGTTATTTATTTTGTCTTTATGTAGCCGGGTGGTAAATCTGTTAAATATGTTAAATGATTTTCCACTTAAATTTAGTATAGTTTAACTGTTAATATATGTAATCGTTACACTGTCAACTCTTGTAAAATGTCATTTGATGTATTTAAATTGTGAAGCAGATTGTGAGTGTATTTTTATAGTTTTGGTTGTCATTGCATGTTTTGACCAGTAAGTGGCAGTGTTGCGGACTTTTATTGTAACTCCGTGCAAGTTATCCAAGTGCATCTTGGGTACTTTTTCTTTTTCTTGTGTGAACCACCCGGAGATTGCGGTGTGACGGTGCTCTGACTCCGTAACGCTACTGGAGTTGATGTTCGGTGATTTTGGGCGCGAGCCGTCGACCACTGTTCACCATTGCATGCATGACAAGGTGACAGAGTGAGAAGTTGCACAATCTTCAGGAAGTTCCACATGTCTTTGTTAAACCCTGTTTAACATACATAGTCCACTGCCGTATTTTGCACCGTATTTTGTACTTTGTATTTATTATTTTCCTTTTAAAATCTTTTCTGTTAAACTTGCCACATCTGTGAACATTTATGAGCTGTTTGCTCGAAAGACACAGGAATTTATGCGCTAAGTAAAACGATCTGCATTCGAAGGTTCAAACAATAAAATTAAAGCTACAAGAACCCCGGAAGTAATTGTGTCCTGTGTGGTATCTAATTCCACGGGCTACATTTATTGCCCGTGAAATTAATGTGTGGCCCTTGTTTGGTAAGTGCCAGTCAAATAGTTTATTACAGAGATTAAATATTGTTGGTCCAGCGGCCCACTGAAAGCACAGACACTCCTGACCTGAACATGGAGGGAGAAGAGGGATGGATGCGGCCGATTTCCTGGTCCAATAATAGAGATGATAAATTGTGTTTTATTTCACAGAGAGACGGCTGACAGATTGTGTGTGGTTGACTCTGGACCCTGCTGAAGGCAAGCCAGCAAGAAGGCAGTTGGTTATGGTGCTATTAAATGCCAAGTCGAAAACAGTTTAGGGACGCAAACGTGCTTTATCTAAAACCCCCGCAGGATTTTTTCCCTAAGTAATGTACTTCGCAATATTAATGCGATGCTGACATGTCATTCGCCACATACAACTTTTTAATCTGTGTTAATGCCCCTTAATTAGGAACCTTGTTTCATGTGGCCTGTAAGGGAACATAAAAACGAGTTTAAGTGCAAGCCTTTGCATAGCTGCCTTGATGCAGCAGTTAAGGAGCGCACTAGGCCGCCACACAAGGATCCCTGAAGATGCAAGGAGTAGACATGAAAGTACTACTGGACCACAGGAAGCCATGACAGAAATAAATCAAATCTTCTATATTGGCTGGCCCCTCTCCTCCTACTCAGACACATGCGAGGTCTGGAATCACAAGATAAGCCTCTCGTGTCTGGAAGGAGGCTCTGAGGCACCACTGTCTCTGCCCCTGGCAAGGTGGTGGGTGTAAACGGTGGTGAAAATGTCATTAGGTACAGAGCAAAATATCCCTCTTCTTTTCTCTCCCTGCCAGAATAATTAGTATTCCGCTTCACCAAGCCATTGTGTGTGTGGTATCCATGGTGAAGAGATGGGAGCAAACCTCACTGTTGCACTGTCTTTGTCAAGGCAGAAAATTGGCTCTGCTTGATATGCAGATATGGGGCAAATTGCATGCCTTTCATTTTCCACAAGCATTTTTCCATGACAGTCAGTCCATAAAACAAATGATGAGGACCATCTCTCAAACTAATTGGTTGCGTGTGGGTCCAATGGTACAATTCATCATTGTGACACTGGGTGTAATGTGCTGTCACAAGCGGTGTAAAGAATATACAGCACTGGAACTGTACAGGAGATTTAGTTGGTGTCTTGCAATGGTTTACATGTGTTTGCGTTTCAAACTGACATCTGGAGGTTGTGAGACGAATTCGTTTTACCTTCCTCTTAGACTTGAACACATTGCAGCGGAAAATGTTACTCTGTCCATCTCTTGCTATGTAACTGAAGATCTTCAAGTCTTGGGCATCGTGTGAGACGTAGAATATCCTAAATATAAGACAATATGACAGATCAAATCAATGGGTTGATTTCAATGTGTTTGGTGGTTTAACTTCAGTTTCACTGGCATTGGCATTGTTAGCAATATTAGTAGAAGAGCTACCTGTAGATGGGATCCTGCGTCACCAGGATTGCACCATCATCCCATGACCACTGTTTCCTCTATCACGGGCAGGAAAACATGGATTAAAAAAATGTTTGCAAAAGAAAAATATTGAGGTGGACTAAAATCAAATTTTCTTTCAAAACTGACCTTTTTCTTTTTACGCAAAATCACTCTGATGCAATCAGTAGATACAACGATGTTGACCTTCTTCTTCTTAATGTTCTTCAACTTGAATTCATACTGTGGATGGAGAAACACATTCAAATTGAGATTTGAATTAATACCAAATAAAAGAAGCATACAAACATCAATTAAGGTTGTATTGATACATTTCAACAAAGCCCTACTGAGAGAGAGAGAGAGAGAGAGAGAGAGAGAGAGAGAGAGAGAGAGAGAGAGAGAGAGAGAGAGAGAGAGAGAGAGAGAGAGAGAGAGAGAGAGAGAGAGAGAGAGAGAGAGAGAGAGAGAGAGAGAGAGAGAGAGAGAGAGACAGACAGACAGCTGGTTTATCAGACCAAAAACAGGATCTGGCATTGTGATAGGGAGATATTTTCAGCTATCTTCTGGTCATGGGGGGATCAGAGATGGAGTAGACATCCACCAGCTGAATGAAGCTGTTTGTCTCCGTATCACTGAGCTGTTCATGTTTTCAAAGGCAAACTTCCAAGAATGACACCGACATGTGCAGGACACTTAAACCCCTCTCCGCGATTAATGCAAGAGACTGAAACTGTAATGCACTCCAAGATGCCGAAGAAAAAGTCTCTGAAATCTAAGGGGGAAAAAAAAGAAGATTAAATGGTGAGACACCATTCCGCAATATCAACTTCCTTCCTTTTTCTCAGTAAACGTTGTTAAACTTTTACTGAGAAAAATGAAGGGAATAAAAGAAATATGATGAGTCTCGGAAATGATCTATCCTTTCATTTTTGTGCAAATACTAAGTAACCGGGTTGTCTTTTTCACTCTGATATATCAAAGTAAAGCAGAAAGGATCCTACAGGTAGAACAGGTATATGTTCCCCCAGCAATAGAACATTTCTTTTGAGCTCGTGTTATTCCTTATCCATCTTTGGCATTGCAAGCATCACCTCATCATTGGGCTTGGTGGCGATCCCTCTTCTGTTGCTCTCCCTGAGGTTTCTTCCTATTTTTTCTCCCTGTTAAAGGTTTTTTTCTTCTCTTCTTTTTATAGGGAGCTGTTCCTTAGACAATGCAAGGGTCTAAGGACAGGATGTTTTATTGCTGTAAAGCCCACTGAGGCAAATTTGTAATTTGTGATAAAAGGCTATATTGATAAAATTGACTTGACTAATGTTCAGACATTTACATTTTCCCACATAACGAGTTTTAAGAATGAGTTTCCAACTTTGTCTGTGTATTTTGAGCACAAAATTAAAGAAGGCAAACAATCGGAGTCTGATGCTCCTAATTCACTCAGTTCATTTTCCTCATAAAGGAATAAAGGGCTATACAAATCAGATTGACTTGACTTGACTCATCAGATTTGTTTCTACCTGGCACGACATGCATTTGCTGTGTCCATGCCATTTTTTATAATGTGGAGCTACCCACAATAGAGTTTTCTTAAATGCAATCGGGTCAGGGGTCTGAAGGCTTTCAGACAGATAGAGCGACACCATCATCATCATCATCATCATCATCATCATCATCATCATCATCATCATCATCATCATCATCATCACCACCAGAATAGTAACATTTATAGCATTTTTTAAAAAACCTGTTGTGCTTCACAACAAAGTGGCATGGAAATAAAAAGAAAAGACGTGCAGTTAGGATATGGGATGGTTCAAATTTTGTGTATCAACATAATTTGACGGTAATAACTTACAGATGTGAATCACGTCATGCTAATATTGAAGGTGTAATAAAGTGAGGGTCGACCGAGCGAGCGTTTTGTTAAACGCCTGCTGCTTCAACTCCTCTCTCGCATTTGTGCGCGTGTTTACTTGTTTATTTATGTGATTGTGCCACGGTGAGGGTTTCGGATGAAGGCGAACACGGTTTTAGCTGATTAACAAAGGCTTTATTTAATTGTCTTTTATTCGTTCACTCGCACGGGCTGGCGCGCTGCTCCCCTGGAGAGCCACCCTCTCTCTCGTGCTTTTTTTCCCGTTACTTTATTGATACTTCACCCTCTCTCTCGTGCTAAAACATACCCCCCCCCACCACAGTGACGTACGTGTTTATTTGCATATAGAACGGGGATCACAAGAAGTCCCTCGAGACGCGGGCGGAGATGCGTTCGAACGCCAGGTGTGAACTGACGTAGCTCGAGCTGTCCGCTTGTGATTGGCTCACCCGAGAGGCGTTCTAACGCCAGGTGTAAACAATCTCCAGGGGACAACAAGGCTTATCCGCCTATAGCGCCCACCTCTGGCAGAGGGCTGTAGAGCACAGCACGTGTGCATCTGCTGTACTTCCAAGACCATCAGCAGCCACACTACCGCAATAATGCTGCCCCCAAGCAAAATCACACCCTATGTATCGAGATAAACCCGGTCCCCATGCTGTGTCGCCGAAACTGCTTTAAGCTGTTTGATGTTGGGAGGTGTGCATATCAGAAATGTCCCTCATCCATAGACTTGTAACCATGGTGCTTACTAAAAACTGAGACATTGGCATGCTGGCTGACTTGCCAAAAAAAAAAATGTTTTGCTGACAGCGTACATTTTCCAGAATGAGGAGAGGGTTGCAAATTCAATTTCTTTTACATAACACAGATTATTACAGCAGAATTTAAGCACAAATGATATACGTATATATATATATATATATTTTTTTTCTTCTTCTTTGTATTGTGTGCTTTTGTTGAGATGCAGGGGTTGGGGTGGAAGGGTGGGTGGGAAAAGGAAACATGAAAAATGGTGACCTGTATTCCCAATATTGTTTGTTGTTTGTTTGTTTTTCAGCAATAAAAAATATATATTTAAAAAAAAGAATTTAAGCACAAATGGCAAAAAAAAAGAGCCACGGATTGCCCTGGAAGACAATGTCAAGATGTGAGGCAGTTGCCTGTCATGGGCAAAAAGTGCTTTAAGATATGTTAGATTAATGAACAGGATTTCCTTTAAAACGAGTGAATTGAAAAATAAATGAATAAATAGATACATAAATAACAATTGTAATGTGTGCAATTGTAATAATATGATGTTTTTCTATGCTCCTCACAAGTGGTTATGTGGCGAGTGCAGGCTGGTGCAGCATCATACCAAACGACAACAGATAACTTGACTAACAGTATAAAGAGTAATGTACCAGAAGGACTGTGATTAAGTGTTTCCTTAGCTAGCTTGCGTGGACTGATTAGATGTAACAGCTGTCTCTCTCCAGCTGACGACACATGCACACAGTACTCTCTCTGCTGTACTACTTACTCTCTGATATGAGGTGCAAAATCGGACAAAAGTCGAGTGAAACCTGTGAGAGGAAACGGGGATACACGCGCGAGGAAGGACGGATTACTGCACGAGATAGGTTGAATTGCCATTTAATGCATGAGAGAAACCGAGTTACAGCGCGAAGGGGGAACACAATGAAAACATTGCAGATTTGGTCTGCAAACTCCATCCAGAAAGGCCAAATTAGAGAATCTAGCCCAGAGCTTCCTGGGGCAACAGTGCTGCTCGTTAATATCACTTATTTAACGCTGATGTTTGCAGGCCTACTTGCAGTAATTCCCACTGCGCCTTGGTTCACTCAGAGCATATTTGGGTAGTTAGAACCTCAGAACGGGGTGTTTATTCATCAGTCTCTGCTTCATTAGAAATAAACAGAACACATGTCTACCACATTTCTGAAGAGGCTTGTCCTTTGTGTATAATGTGTGTGTATGAGATACACGAGAATGTATTTGTACTAATCATTAATCATTGAATGTGTAAGTCACTTTGGAAAAAGTGGCCTCTGCCGCGCGGTAACTCGTACTCTCTCGCGCACCTTGATCAATCCCTCTCGCGTGGTGGAACTCAGCCTCTCACACAGTAACGTTCTCTCTCCCGCACACAATCATCGTCATCATCATCATCATCATCATCATCATCATCATCATCATCATCATCATCATCATCATCGATGGTCGAGTATGACCGTCCTTGCTCTGGGTTCCCCTGGGTCCCTCTGGGTCCTCAGGTGGGCATAGATGCCGATCCTGGAGCCGCATAATGAGAGGACGCCTGTGCGTGACAGTTTTTATGTGGGGCGGCTGATGCACCCACAGCCACCACGCGGTCCTTGGCAGAGGGTGGCTAGAGTCCAATGGCATGGAGATCCAAGATGATTGGGGACGACCCTCTGTTGCAGCCTTCATCCGCCTTCACCGCCGTTGTGACCTGGAGACATCTTCCGCCAGTTCCGCCGTTGAGGTCTTTGTTGGATCCCGCTAATCTGGAACCTCCCCCTTGACCTGTCCGCCTTGGGTGACCCTACCAGGAGCCAAGCTCCGGACGGCGTAGCTCTTGGGATCATTGGTACACGCAGGCTTCTCCACCACGGCAAGGTGGCGACCCAGGAGAAGATCCCGCAAACACTCGGTCCCTCTCACCTAGTAACTCAGCTTCCGTCGTTCACCAAATGGTCCTTCAACCCCTCTCGCGCGGTAACTCGCTGTCACGCACCGTAACAATCCTCCAGAACCTCTCGTGTACATCCGTTTCCTCACGCAGGTTTTACTCGGCTTTTGTCCGGTTTGGCACCTCATACTCTAACGCCGTCAGAGACAGCCCCATAACCAAACAACAAGGCTCCTCAGTGTCTTCAGAGGATCTTTCATCAGGAGGTGGAGTGTGGAGGAATCTTGGTTTTTACTTTTATGACATCTAATATAATGCCGCGTGATATATTGCGCCATTGGCGTAAAAGCAGATGTATAAATCCTAAAGTGGTTTTATTGACCACTGCATCCTGCCGAAGGCAGAAAGTTGTAGACAGTGAGTTGTAATTTGTTTGAGAGAGAGAGAGAGAGAGAGAGAGAGAGAAGGAGAGAGAGAATCTTAAATGAATTTAACATGAAGCATTTGCATAAACGTATTCCAATCAAACACAACATTAACTGAATTTGACCAGCGATAATACCTGTTTATACTTTTCAGATAAACAACAGATCTGTGGATCAGGTTTATCGACTGTTAAAGGGAAGTCACTGATTTAAGTGTCTTACCCTTATTCTCCTCATTGCAGCAACTATCTCCATTCGACTGCCCGGACGACCCACCTCCAGACTGCCAATGTACTTTAACACAGGAACAAGAGGAAAGACAACATTAAATAAAATAAACAAGTAATATGAGGGAATGCAGGCTACATCCCATCTAACATAATGAGTGCTGTAACATTCGTTACAGTTAATCTAACCTTCAGTATTAATGATGAAAAGCCCCCAGGAGACATTTTACCCATCATATTGTAACGTGCATGGATAAGTAGATACGTCGGTCCGCATATCATATCATATCATATCATATCATATCATATCATATCATATCATATCATATCATATCATATCATATCATATCATATCATATCAGTTTGAAATCAATTTCTACCCGTAGGACATGTGTACAAGAGTGCCTGATCCAAGTATCTGTTGCAGAAACCTCCTACCTTTGCCTCGAAGCAGATCCCATGTTTGAACACCTCGTCGTTGTGCATGGGGATCCTCAAATCATGCAAATCATCCACCAAATTGTACTTTGTTATCCCCGGCATCGCTCGCTAATGATAAGACGAGCTGTCCAACTCTGTATTATTTTTTTTTATTATGTCAACGCCAGTAGACAAACCGCACGAATGGGCATGTTGTACAGCACTCCCAGCCTGCTCCTATTGGAGGATCTTCTCCACCCAGAGGTCATTTGGGATGAGCCGTCGGTCGAAACGCGCTGATTTGATTGACAGGTCGAAGGTCTGCGTTAGAGCCGAGGGACACTGCGGCGTGTGGCCGCTCCGCTGCATCTGGCAGGCGGACAGAACAGCGGGCATCGCCGCTGTCGGGGTTCCGATGACGCACGCATATCAAGATCAGATCGTGTGCTGTTGGTCTCCAGTCGTGAGAGGAAAACCCACTGCCGCGGCGGTGTCGCCTCAGCGTCGACTCTCAGCGCACCAGTGGGTCTCCGTTTAACGGGTCTGGTGGACTGTTAGTCGGTGCAAAAGTCGCGGATACACACATTTTATGTCAATAAAACCAGCGGCGTTGAGCGAGAGGAGGACACGTTCTCCTTTGATGACTTACTATCGGCGGGCCACGCTAAAGTAAGCTGGGACGTGATAGAGGTTGCGTGACATCTAGTGGCATCAACATGGAATGATACAAAAAAAAACCCCAAATTGTCTTTAATTGCTAACATGACGAGCATGGACGGATTGCGAGACAATGAGCCCATAGACACGATCACATAAAAGTCAAAAGCCCCCCCCCTCCATACCACCTCTCCTCTGGTATACTTAATTAAAGCCAACAACACATTAATAAATACATCTCCCAACCACACATATGAGATCAGTTAAAGCTTCCTTTGATATTAAGAAATACATAGCCTAAAAAAAGAGTGTCAGCAAGCTGTTGTTGCATGTGTCACACATCGCACAGAATGCAATGTAAGTTGTAAAGCCTTCCGGGAAAAAATTGCGATTTAAGGCTGTACAAATAAATTTGACTTGTCTTGATTTGTTTCGACACCAGTGACTGAGTCCTTCAACTCTGTGGCGATGATTGAAAAGTTAATAACAGCGACTTCAGAAGAAGGCTCAGAAAGAAGCCCCACCTTGGGCCCCTGGGGCTTGTGTCCCGTAACCTTGTGTTGGTCATCCTCCCACGCTGACAAGCTTCAGAAACTATTACAACACTATAGCTGCAACGAAGACCTGGGATATTTGCTGATGCACCAACAATAATGCTCAAAGGCATTGTCTGTGTTGTATACATGTCCTCTGTTACATGAAGGGGTGACAACTGCTCAGCTTCTCTCCGAAATGCTAACACAAGTGTCTATTTGCAGAAATGGCTCTGCATTGAATTTACCTCCCTGTGTTGATGACATATATGTGCTCTGTATCCATTATGAGGGGTGAAATGACATTGACGTCTAGTTGAAACAAACTAATGAATGAAAGCCACTTTATTCGACATTGTATTCTTACAATGAGTTTGTTCTCTGCATTTAACCCATCCTATTGTATAGGAGCAGTGGGCAGCTGCAGTGCCCAGGGACCAACTCCAGTTCTTCTTTCCATTGCCTTGGTCAGGGGCACAGACAGGAGTATTAACCCTAACATGCATGTCTTTTTGATAGTGGGAGGAAACTGGAGCACCCGGAGGAAACCCTCGCAGACATGGGGAGAACATGCAAACTCCACATAGAAAGAACCTGGGACGGCCTGGGGTTCGAACCCAGGACCTTCTTGCTGTGAGGCAACAGTGCTAACCACTGAACTACTGTGCCGCTAAAATGCAACATAAATCCTCTGGCAGCACTGGACTGTTTTAGAAGTACCTACTGAACTGGAATTAGTCATCATAAGACGTTTTTCTTATCCAGTAGATGCCGTTTTTCTGTAGGTGCTGTGGTCCCAGTTGAATCACAATTCGCTCAGTGTGCGGCAGGTGGCGATAAAGGTCTTCATATTGACGTAGCTTGTGTGACGGTCTTCAATAATAACAAACGGGCTACCCAGTTACAGTTTCCACTATCCCTAATTTCCCTGATTTATCTACCTTTTACTGTTTAAGCTTCTTTGACTCTGCCCTGGGACTATTTCTGACTTCTGAAGGTTATGCTTTTAGAATTGTGACCCTTTTTGGTGGAGGGGCGGGGGTATCAAGGGGTGGGTGTGTATAAAAATGTTTTCAGTCTGGGCACAAACTGTAATCCCTGAGCACAGTTAAATAAGCAGCTGCTAGAGGAGGCCTCCTTCTCTAAATCCTCAGGCCATAGTTTTCTTTTCTTTTCTTTTTTTTAGGGAGTTGTTCCTTATCTGATGCGAGGGTCTAAGGACAGGATGTTGTGCTACTGTGAAGCCCCTTAAGGCAAATTTGTAATTTGTGATATTGGGCTATACAGATAAAATTGACTTGACTTGACATCTGCTTCCGGTGTGGGAAGATTGCGAAATTTACATTTGCAGTGGCCTCGCCCAGTACCGGTGTGGGAAGATGGCGGCGTGAATTCACGTTTGCGGCAGCCTCACCCAGTACCGTCCATGCATTGTCTTTGTCCAAGTCTGTGTCTACGTTTGTCTTCGTTTGATGGCTGGGAGAGCTGGTGCTGGATCGGCTGGGAGAGCTTGGTCTGCTGCATCCTGTGAGCCCAGGGACCACGGCCCTGCCTGGAGCTGTGCCCGAAGAGGTAACACCGAGTGGTCTGACAGGACGTGGAAGGGGGGCAGGCTAAGCTAACTGCTAGCCCATGCAGACCAGCAGTTACGATAACACCGAGGGCGGTCTGCCGGTGGCCTTGCCTAGCCTTGACTGTGTTTTTAGTGTCGTCGTGTGGAGTGCGAGGAGGTGTGTCGAAGGTGTCTGGCTGGGAGAGCTAGCGTTGGATCGGCTGAGGGAGCTTGGTCTGCTGAATCGTGTGGGCCAAGGACCACGTCCCTGCCTGGAGCTGTGACCGAAGAGGAAACACTGAGGGGGGTCTGACAGGGCGCAGAAGCGGAAAGGCTAAGCTAACTGCTAGCCCATGCAGACCGGCAGTTCCGACAGTCATCCTGGCTGGCGTTCGTTCTCCTGGACAGTGATTTTTTTGATTCTGTTTTGTTTTTTAGTTTAGATTTATGGGCCTAGTGTATAGCTTGGATATGTGTTCTTGCAGTTTTTGGATACATGTTTTTGTCTTTGTGTTGTACTGCTGTAGACTGGGGGAAACGATGTTTTGTTTCATTTCATGTGCGCAAGTGCCTGAAATGAAATGACAAATAAAGTGTTCCTGATTCTGATTCTGATTCTCATCCTGTGGCTTCGGCACGAATGCCCTCCTTCAACTTGCAGCTTCTTGTGTTGTGTAAGTTATTAGAACTACATGGCAATCATTGCAGACTGCAAAATTGGTCTTTGATAGCAAAGATCCAGTCAATGCAGCTTCTAAAGGTGGTGTTTTAAATCAGGGCTGAACAATTCTACTTTAAACTTAGTGTTCAGATTTGGATTTCTGTCCTTTTTGTCATACTTAGGTGCTGCACTTTATCAAAAGCTTCAGATGAAACGTGAGTCGAGACTCTGTTATTGTGTCTACGTGACCTTTACGGCAGTATGAGTGGCAAGGCATGCTTTGAAGAGGTGTGTTGACATCAGAAACAAGCCCCCCCTCCCACCTGTCAGGTAATTCTTTCAAATAGATTTTTAGTTGTTGGTAAGTGTGCAATTATGGTCAACTTTGGGTTCATTTTGTGATCTTTCTTCATCTCCCCACATACCACTTGAAAGAGCTGCCACACTATGATGCTGGACTCTGCCGTCTTGTGAACATATCAGAAAAAAAACGTTGATTTGCACTCAAACACATGCTTACACATGCACGCACACAAACAGTCTGGGACAATATACTACTTTCCTGTCATTTACCACCAATATGTTTTTATTGCACATTTTTGAAGCATAAAAGTCAAAAAGCTGCCTTGATGTTTTATGCCTCTGTGATTATTAGTGCCTAGGTTAAAGTTCATTTTCCTAGCGTTTATCTTTCTACGTGCTTGACAGGCTTGCTTTTAATTCCTTTAGCTAGTTTGATAATCTTGTCATGGACTCAGCTGGAACCTTACCTCCACACCCTCTTGTCTACTCATCAGTCATCTGCTGTCAATGATTCCCTCCAAAACTCGTAACACACCAACCTACAGGCCCTCTGCACCGCACATATGCCCATCACCTCTCCGCCCCCTAGTTCGGCCCCCCCCCCCGGTTCAAGGATGGTCATTCCCTCTTAACATAGATGGCCTCTTTGACTTCCCATTCAAACCAGTGTTCCTCCCTACTAAGGATGTGCACATCCTCATCCTTGAAAGAGTGGCCACTGGCCTGTAGATGGGTGTAGACTGCAGAGTCCTGGCCTGACATGTTAGCTCTCCTGTGTTGTGCCATCCTCTTGGCCTGTGTCTGTTTGATTTTCCTGATGTACAAGTCACGGTAATCCTCCTGGCACTTAACAGTGTACACTACTGCTCTGTTTGTGCCGGGGGACCCGATCCTTGGGGTGGACCAATTTCTGGAGCAGTGTGTTTTGGGGTTTGAAAGCAACTGAGATGCAATGTTTGGAAAATGCGCATCTCAACTGTTCCAACACTCCCGCCACATACGGAATCACCACTGGTTTACGTTTAGGCAGCTGTTGTCCTTTCCCTCTCTTCGGTCTGCTGGTGCACAGTTTGGGCACCTTTCTGGCTTTGACAAATATCCAGTTAGGATAACCACACTTAACTAGGGCCTGGGATTTCTCCTCTTCCCCCGTCGCTGTGTCGGTGAGGACGTTGTCAACTCGGTGGTGCAGCGTCCTGATGACTCCTAGTGTCAAACCTTAAGTACTGATCAGTTTGTGTTGGTTTACGGTAAACATCAACAATAAAATGTGCCTCCTCACCAATTGCAATTTCAATTGAAGAAGGAAATCTGTAATTTTTCACATCCTCCCTGGTGAACTTGATGTGGTTGTCCACAGAGTTAAAGTGGTCGGTGAAATGTGGTACATCCTGAGATTTAATTCTAACCCAGGTGTCATCCATAAATCTGAACCAATGGCTAGGTGGTGTCCCTGAATCGTACATCAGAGCCCTCTTTTCCACTTCCTCCATATACAAGTTGGCCACTACAGATGAAACTGGGGAACCCATAGCACACTCATGCTTCTGGCTATAGTACTGCCCCCTGTATGTGAAGTATGTGGACTGAAGACACAGTTTCAGGAGCTGACACATTTGGTCAGTGTTAAGAGTGGTCCTATTACTGTGGGTGGGGTCGTTTTGTAATTTCATATGGACTAGCTCCACTGCTTCATCAACAGGAACACATGTGAAGAGAGACTTAACATCATAAGAGACCATTGTTTCATCCCTGTCCATGTCCCCCACCTTATCCACAGAATCCAGCGTTCTGAATGTGATGTTCATTACTGCTTACCAACGGGTTAAGAATAGATTCAAGAAACTTAGAGATTTGTAATTTGTGATATTAGGCTATACAAATAAAATTGACTTGACTTAGAGATGTTATAGGTCACTAAGTCAGTCATACAAACAATAGGCCGTAATGGCACATCCCGTTTATGTATCTTAAATAAAGCATACAATCTAGGTGGTTTAGCTTCCCCTGGGTATAAACTATGGTACAAAATTCTGTCAGTAGCATTGTCCTGTTCTAACAGCTTCAGACAATCTATCACCTTTTTCTTGTAACTACTGCCTGGATCTCGTTTCAGGGGCTCATAAGTATTCATGTCACTATATGTCATAACTTTCTCATGATTGTCTGTCTGGTTTAATAAAACAGTGCATCTACCTTTGTCTGCCAGAAGGATGATGATGTTATTGCCGTTATTAAGAGTCGTGAGAGCTTTCCTCTCGTCTGCTGATGTTGGACGGCGGGACTATTTTCTGCCTGGTTTTGACTCATGCCTGTAAGTGACCTTGCATTCTGCCTCTTGATTTTGTACCTCCATCTGGTTTGACTGACTTGGTTTTGAATTTGGAACGAACTGTGTTGTGAACTGCTTAATCCCTTCAGTAAAGTTATTGCTCTGTACTTCCTCCTGCCTCTACTCTGTGATTCTGCATTTGAGTCTTTCCTGACCCATGACAAATGTAGTCTTGACAGGTGGTCAGGGTGCTGTTTTCTGATTTCTAATAGTGGTCAGATTTTAAAAAAAAATCCCCGTATAATTTTATTCACATCATTGCAGACATGTGCCGGCCCCAGAAAAAGCTTAGTTGTACTTATTGTAAAAGCAGATGAGAAAAAAATAATCAAATAAAAACAAAGCGTTGAAAATAGAAAAAAATATTTGACATTTTATTTTAATTTTATCAAACTTAAAGCTGCTACAGGGAATTTTCCAGATTATTTATCAGTTTAAGAATGGCTTGGGCATCTGGGTAGCATAGCCGTCTATTCCGTTGCCTACCAACAGGGGGATCGCCGTTTGAATCACCGTGTTACCTCCGGCTTGGTCGGGCGTCCCTACAGACACATTTGGCCGTGTCTGCGGGTGGGAAGTCGGATGTGGGTATGTGTCTTGGTCGCTGCACTAGCGCCTCCTCTGGTTGGTTGGGACGCCTGTTCAGGGGAGGGGGAACTGGGGGGAATAGCATAGTCTTCCCAGGCGCTACGTCCCCCTGGCGAAACTCCTCACTGTCAGGTGAAGAGAAGCGGCTGGCGACTACACATGTATTGGAGGAGGCATGTGGTAGTCTGCAGCCCTCCCCGGATCGGCAGAGGGGGTGGAGCAGCGACCGGGTCAAGGGGGTGAGTGAGATCCTGATTCACGGTTGGTAACCTGTGTGTCATGGCAATTGAGGTCTGATAGGTTGGGAGTGGGAAGGTCGTTGATTTTTCAAGAGCTGTGCGAGATGTGGATGAGTCAGTTCCTGGTGAGTGTTAAGATAAGCAACATGCTTTATCTCCAGCTCAGATTCCATGTGAAATCCGATGAAATGCTTTCCAAGCACCCTCCTCCAGTGCTAGTGCTAGCAGCTTGATATAATTCAAGCTGAACTTGAAAATTTTAAGTGTTTTTGTACTTTGTGTTGTTTTAATTTTCAAGTCTCACAGGCCTCAATGGACATATTCAGAGTCCTGCAATGCAATCAATTTTTACTGCAAACCCAGTTATTGTGTTACTTCAAACAAAGACTGTTTCTGCTACATGGTCCAAATAGCTCTCATCAAATATAGTGCCTTGTCTGAGTGAACCCACTGTCCTTGGTTTCTTCACACTTATTAAAAATCTCCATCATCAAAGGGTGTCTGAATGTGTATTGTAGTATTGTACGTCACAAGTTCGCGGGAATGGCTTGATTTGGTGAGCATACAGAAAAGTGTGATCGATTCCTTTTGTGTTATTCAGTTCCCAATGTAACCAGGAAGTAAACCTAGCCAGTCTTTGAAAGGAATAAATGTGTGTGTGTGTGTGTGTGTGTGTGTGTTCATGTAGGAGAATGGTGAAGAGTGAGAATGAGAGGGAGGGGGAGAGAAAGCGAGAATACTTTGATCCTGATCCTCTTGACCTTATTGAGTAATCTTTTTTTAAGTGTAACTACATGGACTCATCCAACATCTTTTTTTTTAATCTCAAAAGGTTTTAGGGGTCACGATGTTAGCACTAAAAGCTACAGTGATATTATCAACAAAGATTTGGTTTTTCTAAAATAAAATAGATTTATCCCCGCTGACCAAATTTGCAAATCAACATAGACACTGAGAGAGTGTTTTACTCATCCTTTGGGATGACAAATTTCGAAATAGCCCCATATATTTCCAGTGGTATTGATTTACTCACACCCTCACACTCGGACCGGAGGGTGTGCTCCAATTATTGGGGCATCACATTGCTCAGCCGCCCTGGGAAGGTCTACTCTAGGGTGTTGGAAAGGAGGCTCTGACCGATTGTCGAACCTCAGATCCAGGAGGAACAATGCAGATTCCATCCTGGCAGTGGAACAATGGACCAACTCTTTACCATTGGGGAAGTGCTGAGGTGGGGGGGGGCATGGGAGTTTGACACCAGCCAGTCATGTGTTTTGTGGACTTTGAGAAGGCTTACGACCGTGTACCCTAGGGCACTCTGTGGGGGGTACTGCGGGAGTATGGGGTACCGGGGCAGTTGCTACAAGCCGTCAGGTCCTTGTAGAACCAAAGTGAGAGCTGTGTCCGCATTCTTGACACAAAGTCAAACACGTTTTTGGTTGGTGTCGGACTCCGCCAAGGTTGTCCCTTGTCCCCGATTCTGTTTGTGATATTCATGGACAGGATCTCAAGTCGTAGCCGTGGTGAGGAGTGTGTCTGTTTTGGGAACCTCAGAATTGCATCTTTGCTCTTCACAGATGATGTGGTTTTGTTGTCATCAGCGCGTGACCTCCAGCGCGCACTGGGGCGGTTTGCAGCTGAGTGTGAAATGGCCGGGATGAGAGTCAGCACCTCCAAGTCTGAGGCCATGGTGGATTGCTCCCTCCGGGTTGGCATGAGTTGTTGCCTCAAGTGAAGGAGTTCAAGTATCTCGAAGTCTTGTTCACGAGTGAGGGTAGGATGGAGCGGGAGATTGACAGGCGGATTGGCGCAGCATCAGCACTAATGCGGACGTTGTACCGGATCGTTGTGGTGAAGAGGGAGCTGAGCCGGAAGGCAAAGCTCTCAATTTACCAGTCAGTCTTCGTTCCAACCCTCACATATGGTCATGAGCTTTGGGTAGTGACCGAAAGGGTGAGATTGCAGATACAAGCGGCTGAAATGAGTTTCCTCTGTAGGGTGTCTGGGCTCAGCCTTAGAGATAGGGTGAGGAGCTCGGATATCCGGAGGGAGCTTGGAGTAGAGCCGTTGCTCCTTCACGTGGAAAGGAGTCAGTTGAGGTGGTTTGGGCATTGGGATGCCCCCTGGGCGCCTTCCTTTGGAGGTTTTTCAGACACAGCAAACTGGGAGGAGACCCCGGGGTATACCCAGAACTCGCTGGAGGGACTACATGTCCAATCTGGCCTGGGAATGCCTTGGGATCCCCCAGGAGGAGCTGGAGGGAGTTGCTGGCGAGAGGGATGTCTGGGGTGCCCTCCTTAGCTTGCTGCCACCGCGACCTGACCCCGGAGAAGGCTGACGACAAATGAATGAATGAATGAAAGTTTTGCTTACTGTAAAAAATGATTGTGGGAAAGGGGTGGTTTCAAAAAACTCTCAAAATGCAATCTCACCAGGGATGCCATGTTAGCAAAGCATCCGGCCAAGAATTATTTTTATGTGATATTTTTAGATAACACGTTTCACATCGTAAATTGTTGTTCTTCACCTCTTTACTAATTTCCAATGAACTGGCCTAAAGACAAGCTTAGACCTGGATAACCCGTCATCGCTAGTCACATGGCTGAACTCCCTGTCTGAAAACATGCACTTGATTCTGTATATTTTAGATCAGATGTTAAAGAAAACAAATCAAAGCTTCAGCATGGCTTTATGCCTTTGGGCAAATGCATGAAATACCAATAACCGAGATGGGAGCAACGTGGACTGAGACTGAATTAGAAGGGCGTATTAGTGGCGGCAGGCAATTTTTAAACCATGAACTGGAAATGAATTAAACTACATGTGATGTGATATTTGAAATCGTTTTTTCCTCTAAATGTCAAGCGCAGACACTCGGCTGTGTGGGATTTGTTCCCAAGGTAACCTGGTAACCATGACTGTCTCTTTGTTCTTACACCGCTCCCTCAGCTCCAAGGACTGTAGGTGAAGCTCTGACCCACCTCTCAGTGGACACGTGTATCACGTCTATACATAGATAGATAGATAGATAGATAGATAGATAGATAGATAGATAGATAGATAGATAGATAGATAGATAGATAGATAGATAGATAGATAGATAGATAGATAGATAGATAGATAGATAGATAGATAGATAGATAGATAGATACATAGATACATAGATAGATGGATAAATTATTTATTGTCCTACTTTGTTGCCATATTCTGTTCACCAAAATTTACCATATATGTCTGACATTAAATGTGACATCGGTTCATGGATATGGGCAAGGACTATCATGGGGTACTTTATTTAAAGCCGTTATGGCGGGGAGGGGGGCAACATTTATGCAAAGGAGACTTTTTTTTAGGCCACAGACCTGTTATCTGTGACCAGGGAGTAGAGTGAAGAATGTTTTGATAAGGTTGGTTGTGTATTATAATAAGTGCTTTGCATGTAATGGCGTTTTGTGTGTGTGTGTACCAGGTTTTTCTATCCTAATGGGTACATGGTCCCCATGAAACCACCTACCTTGTATGGACATTTTATGGGTCCCCACGAGGAAAAGGGTCTATTTTAGGGTTAGGACTTGGTTTTAGGGTTACGGTTAGAGTTAGGATTAGGTTAAGGTTAGGGATGTAGTAATGATGGTTAAGGTTAGGGTTAAGGGCTTGGGAATGAATGTAGTCAGTGAGGTGTCCCCACAAGTATATTAGTCCATGGGCCAGACGATATTTCGGTACACTCAAGGTGGCAAAACTTACTTATAATTTTTGAAAGGATCCATGTCTGTAGATGATATTTTGGTATGATAACCATTCCTGAGTGGCAGCTGTATCACAGTTATCAGCTCATGAAGTTAACCACCCGCTAAACTAAATTGCATTTTAGACGCTGGTGCATATCCTGGTTTAGCCTCATGGTCAGGACATTTTTCAATGTTCTATAATATTATCTTTGGTATCATTTTAAAGGGGACCTTCTTAGCTTTCATTCAAGCCCTGTTGTGGATATTTCTCACAAATATAGAGGTCACTTGAGCTCTTCAACCCGTCAATAACACACATCTTTCTGCAATGTTCGCCTAAACTATATACTTTCTTTTAGCCCTGTGGCATCTAGGAATATCAGGGACACAAAACACAAAGACTGGAATACTCACAGGACTGTAAAGATTCAGAAAATGTATAATATACCCATACTATTTCATTGTGTGAGGTGATTGTGAGCCTTAAATGAGAACTAGACCAAAGCCAGTTAGGTCACAAACTGGTCTCTATACATTTGTTTAAATACACAATCAAAATACATGATAAAAAGGAATACCATAGTGAGGTAATGAACTATTTTAATATTTTAAACAACATTGACATTTACATATACTTAGTCAATGATACATGTAATCCCATATCATTAGTGGGTATATGTAATGGTAATGGGTAGAGTAATGGGTATATGTGAATATGGTTACATTATTGTTATCAAGCTCTGGGTAACCAAGTCCAGAATCAACATCCTGTGCATCAATAGACTACTACCACAGTAATACCATCAGAATCATCACACTGTCATTCATCAAACTGCTCGTTTCTCTCATCATCTGACTCCCCAAGTTCAAAGTCCAGTTCTGGACCATCCTGCTGTTTTTGGTTACTGCAGGTCTGTAACCTGCACATGTCTGTGCATGGAAGTCCATTTGACAGGCACATGCAGCTTGGCATTTTGCATGAATGCACACGCTTGCATGTTAGCATTTCCAAGACCACATCTGGTGCAGGTGGGGAGCGCATCCAGTAAATGGCCAGCTTGCCTTCATCGTCTGTCCATCCATACTCAGTAGGGCTTGGCACCACAGGGTTAGCCTGCAGACAGCACTTCCATATTGCTGCCTGATAGTTGGCTCGTTGAACATGCATAAAGAGACAGTCTCTACATGGTGGCAGCTGGCTGGACTCAACCTCTCCCCTTTTGGTGCAGAAGAGCTGGTAACGCAGTTTGTTCACCTCAGCAGTGCTGCTATTAGCAACATACATCCGACAGGTGAACTGCTCAATTTTCTGGAACAGCTCATCACTCACATTCCATGTCTGTCCCAGTTGACTAAAAGTCTCTTGGCAGGAAGTGTGCTTTCTCACTATCTTCAGGGCATTCAGCTTCCCTCGACCAGCGAATGCACTGACAGTGTCGCAGCCTGTGAAGGCATGTAAGCCAATTAGGCTGTCACAGATGCTGTCTCCAAGTGAACTTGCCAGTTTGGTGATGTCGACAAACCGTGTGCGGTTCTGAGTCCCACACTTCTGGTAGATGGGACAGGTGATGTCCTTCTGGAAGCCAAGACAAAGCACCATGACATCAGTGTCCTCAGCTGTGATGATAACTGACTTTGAGCCCGCATTTGCTGCATGCAATGCATGCAGGAGCAGACGGGTGTCAGCTTCTTCATGTGTGGAGTGCAGTTCTGCTGCTTCCTCACACCCATCTTCTGTCAACTTGTAGCAGGTTTCCTCACAGGTCATGTACAACACCTTGCCATGCAGCATAGCTCTGTATCGTGGGAGTTTCCACTCTTCCACCAGAAACTTGATGAGACTGGTCTTGTTGGAGGAACTGCACAGACATTTTCTCCACTGCTGGATGTGGTGTCCCCCTGCAAGATTCTTGTACTGGAGAGTGATGTCTCCACCCCGGTTCAGTCGTTCAGCATCTTTGATCGAAGTCTGGTGATAGACATCAAAAACAACATCAATCCTCCCACTCTGTGCTCCCTCATGGAGGACCTGCGTCAAGGCTGACTCTGCCACCTGTGCAAAGGTTTTGTTGTTGCCATTCATTTTTTGGACCAGGCTCATCCCATCAATGATGGAAGTAGATGGGATTGGGATGTCTTCTGCAGGAGATACATTCTTTTCAAGCTCTCTGGCAAGTGCAGCCTTGTTTGTTTTTCGTAAGGACCCATCAGCATTTGCCAGTGCCCATGGTAGTGGGCCCAGTGGGTAGGCAAGGACATCCTTCAGATTCACCTTCCTGCTTTCAGCCACCAGGATCATGTGACTGAAAAGGTTTCTATCTGCCTTCAGAACCACATCCTGTGCTTTCTTTCCATGAGCTTGTTTTGTGCTGACATTGGAGAATGTTTTCAGACTTTGCTTGGTCATCTTGTCGTGGAATTTCACAGGTGGTGGGTCTGCATCTAACCTTGTTTGCTGGAATGCTTGGTAGGCCTCTTCTCCTTTCTCAAGAGCTCTCAAGAGATCTATGGTCACATCAGGTGGAGCCATGTTGCCAGTGGAGAGGCTAACCAAATCAATCTCATCAGGGGACATAGGATTGAGCCAGTTATTCTCCATAAGGTCCATGAGAGACTGGACATCTGCTTCATCTCTCTTGATCCTTGGACTCTGTAGATCTGGATGAGACCATTTGCACCTGCCTTGACCTGTCAGGTCTCTCAGCTGTCTGAGGTACATGCTTCTATACTCAGCTGTGAGATAATATTTGGTCACAGCTCCTGGCTTCAAGCTGAATCCCTTTGTCCCTCCAGCTGTTTGGGTGTCTTTGTTCACCGTTTCTTCTATAGCTTGGTCAACAGGGATTCGGCCAAAGGGATTGGTGGAGCCCAGTTGGACTGAGAAGCCTCCTTCCATAAATTCTGTGTACACATCTGGGTGTGTGATGGGCAGCTCAGACATCTGGGCGTAGTAGTAGGGGAGGTAGCGTGCATAATTCATCCTGTCATAAGCAAAGCACCATGGGATCATTGCTCGAATGCTAGCCAAGTGTAGCATCCAGTCTCCCTCTCTGGATGCTCGGATGAGCCCCAACAAGATTTCAACCATGTCCAAATAGGACATCCAGAAGTTCGAGAGGCTGCCGTTTCCACCTGTAAGGAACTCACGGTAGACTTCAAATAGATCCATGATGCGTGTACAAGAGCTGTTCTCGAGGACCTCCTTCAAAGCATGTTGTGAGACTTCTTTCCCAAGGCTGTCAATGGTCTTCAGTGTCTCATTCAGGGGAACCATGTCATTCCTGTGAGTTTCTTCCAACCAGGACAGGAAACCATTCAAGGTCAGTCGCATGAGAGCCTCATACAGGAGCTTGTGTAGTCGCACTGCCCTGTTGTACTTGCGGCCATCCATAACACCAGCAATTGAGCCTTCTGCAATCATGCCAGACTCAATGCAGAGGTCTTTGAGTCCAGCATCTTGGAAACGCTTTCCTATTATTGCCAGCAGTGTGCAGATGGTGTGGAATACCCCAAGCCTAACGATGATATCATGGAACTTGTCATGGTGTTTCCATGTGATCTCGACAGCCTTCGCATACAGGGCTTGGTCAAAGACACAGACAATCTTCCTCAGGCCTAAGCACTGCATGATGCTCAGTGACTGGTTAAGCACCTCGTTGACAGTAGACATTTGTGTCGCTGGAGCATTGATGGTAGGCAGATAGCCTATATTGTCGGGGATGACCGTCATCTCTCCTCGAGTCAGGATGTTGAAGCCTGTCCAGCTGCTGACTGACTGTTCTTCTTGTTGTGACATGCGTGCTAGGACCCAAAGAAGGTTTTTCTCTCTGGCAAGCTTAGTATTGGCTGCAGTATCGGCATCTGACTTTTTGCTTTGTGGTGGCCCTACCCGTTGTCCAGCATTGTAAGTTGGTAACATTGGTGGGGGTCCATCAATGCTTCTCTTCTTTGTTTTGGGAACAGTGGGCATGGGTTGGACAGGAAGTGGGTTGACTGGCTTTGCTTGCACAGCAATCCCATTGACTCTGTGAGATGTTCCCTCACCACTGACAGTTTCTTCAAGACGGTCGATATTGTCCCAGGCTAAAGTTGTGAATATGCCAGGATGGATGTTAGCTGGAAGGGCAATGCCACTCCCTGATGATGAGAGTTTCTGGAGACACAGGGCAGTGTTGATCTCTTCCATCTGTGAATAGGACACACTGTGACCAAGTCGGTTGAGGATGTTTATCAACTCTACATTTCCTGTCAACGATTTGACACTGAATGGCAGAACAATGTGCTTGGAAGGCTTGGTATTTCCACATGTCACTGCATATACTATGTCATGGCCAAATGACTGCAGAAGGCACTGCACTCTCTGGGATGCATGATCAGGATCATTTGAGCCTGTGAGTAGAGAGTACAGGAAGATAATGAGCGACTCTGGAATGGTAGGACATTCTGCTTCTGGTTTGACTTCAGGCGGCCAGGTTTGAGGAACATCTTGACTTTTAATGTCTGCTCTCAATTTGATGGCTGCTTTGGCTATGACATCTTGTGCACTGACACTTTTCAGGGTCTGCAGCTCCCTTTTGAGAGACTGATTTTCTTTGGCAAGTTCCCTCATGGACAAGTTATCGGGATAGAGGAGGAATTTTCCTTTCTCATCAGGGAATATCTGCAAGGCTCCAGCAAACTCACTCTCCAGGTTTCGCCTTATGTGCTTCTTGGTTGATTCCTTGACTTGGGCAATGCCTTGGGAGTTCATTGAAGCTACCAGTCTAGAAGAGAGATCAGTCATTGTCATCACTTGAGGATTGCCAAAAAGCTCCATCCTGATGAAGAGGAACAGCTCATTGTATGCCTTATCCACAGCAGCTTCATACTGGGCTGCAGCATCATCATCTTCATTGCTGGCAACCTCTCCTTTGGAAACCTCTTCTTTGGTGTAAAGTCTATAGCATGACCTGTGGTAGTGCCCTTCAGCTGCTACAAGGTCTCTACTCACAATGGCAAGGATTCTGCTGTCCCTTTTCTTTGTGGCTGCACTCCTGATCTTTGCATCAGCTCGCAGTTCTCGACACTGCACCAGTACTTCTCTCGTATTCTGTCTCTTGGAATATTTGCTGTTTTTCTGACAAAATATGCACTCTGCATCATAAGTCCTAGATGTACTTGGAGCATGTCGAGCTACTCTCTTAGATTGTTTCTCTTCAGCAGAGACACAACTTTTCTTTTCTTTTGCAAGGAGGCCATCAAGAATTTGCTTCATAGTGAAGATACTGCGACACTTTCTGTGGTAGTAGATTGCTGGAATCTGTCCCTCAGGAATGTCTTTTGCCAGTTTCAAAACTGGTGCATGATTTCGTATCTGAGCTGCCCTGAGCAGAGTTCTCCATGAGTCGACACTTTGTAGTGAAACCAGCTTATCTGTATCATCAGAACAGTGGATAATGCACTCCACCCGTGGGTGCTTTGGTATTGGGTAAAAACTTGCTTGTTCACCAGTGGCCATATTCAGTCAGTTTTCACCTGCCACATACAAACAAATACATGTAACTTAGGTGTATGAACACTACTAAAACAAAGTTTACTTTGCTTCACCAGCGTCATATTACCATTATTTATCTTACATAGCCACAAATAGATACATTACCTAGTTGCTATGCAACAGCTGTATTTTGTCCACACGAGGCCGCTAAAATAAACACAAGATGAAAGTTCCTCGTAGCCACTTTAACTAATCATATTAACATATACATTAAAAGAACATGCTAACATTATGGGAAATTAGCTTACAATCTTCTCCAGAGTGAGACAAGAAGATAGATACCAGTTTCCTCTATATGTGTTTAGTAGAAAGCTATCTGGCTGCACGTTAGCCTAGCTTAGCACAATGAATGGAAGTACACAGTACTGGTTATCCTTGGTTGTTGGCCAACTAAGAACTGTCCCAGAGTTTAAGCTAGGCTAATCAGTACCAGGGGTGTTGAAATGCTATATTTGTAAAGATCTGGGCAAATACACAATCGTGAGAGGCACAGAAACAGGTTTCCTGAAAGAAAAATGAAATAGCTGCTCATTTGGAAAGGTTATCATGTATTATTTTACTTCTGTTAGTGTACCAAATAAAATGGCACCAGTGAAGTTGTGTCACCTTGGGTGATATCGATATCTGGTCTGACCCATGGACTAACTGGCTTTGGTCTAGTTAGTTTCTTAGTAATAATGCCCTTCTAATTTAAGGTTCACAATCACCTCACACAATGAAATAGTATGGGTATATTATACATTTCCTGAATCTTTACAGTCCTGTGAGTATTCCAGTTTTTGTGTTTTGTGTCCCTGATATTGCTAGATGCCACAGGGCTAAAAGAAAGTATATAGTTTAGGCGAACATTGCAGAAAGATGTGTTATTGACGGGTTGAAGAGCTCAAGTGACCTCTATATTTGTGAGAAATATCCACAACAGGGCTTGAATGAAAGCTAAGAAGGTCCCCTTTAAAATGATACCAAAGACAATATTATAGAACATTGAAAAATGTCCTGACCATGAGGCTAAACCAGGATATGCACCAGCGTCTAAAATGCAATTTACTTTAGGGGGTGGTTAACTTCATGAGCTGATAACTGTGATACAGCTGCCACTCAGGAATGGTTATCATACCAAAATATCATCTACAGACATGGATCCTTTCAAAAATTATAAGTAAGTTTTGCCACCTTGAGTGTACCGAAATAGGAAATTTTGGGCTCTGGCCCATGGACTATATGGTTGAGTGTGTGTGTGTGTGTGTGTGTGTGTGTGTGTGTGTGTGTGTGTGTGTGTGAAAGAGAGAGAGAGAGAGAGAGAGAGAGAGAGAGAGAGAGAGAGAGAGAGAGAGAGAGAGAGAGAGAGAGAGAGAGAGAGATGGTCGAATTTGTTCCTCTGATTCTTTCTACCCGCAAAGTACGTTCCCATAGGCCAGGTCCCTCATGTAACCCCCCCCCCCCCCCATTCATGATTCTACCTGCCTACCAACGTCACGTCTCACAACTGATCCATGCTTAGAAAACATTCATCAGAATGACATTTTTTCGAGACAATCCCACACCAGCTCGTCTTGAGAGTTAAAACCGTTAAGTAAAGGGAATTGAGATCAGCAGAACAAAACGTGGTTCGATCGTGGGGTGAAACTGTCCCCCGCCTCTCTCATGAAATGACAAATGTCACGATGTCAAGTCATCACTGTCACTTTGCAACATCCGCTTTAAACCCCCATGCTACTATCAGTACCTAAACTTTATCAGTATCTAGAATTATAAGAAATTAGATCTCTGACAAGGATGACAGTTTTCTCAACCAAGAACTCAAGTTGCCTATACTGTTTTTTTCTTGTGTCTTTTTTTCTGTCAATTGTTTGACAAGTTTTGAGTTGTTAGTACTCCAGGTCAGGGAAAGCACGGTACTATTTCACACCCAGACCATATCACCAGTGATGGCTGAAGAAAAGAAAAAAAAATCAGGGAAGTTCATTTTCCTCTGGCTGATTATAAAATCGATATTCTTTGTAATATTTCTAGATGGAGGTACAGTAAAGAGAGACAGTCGTTATTTCCAGTCTTAGTATGTGGACATAAAACAGGAACTTGCAAAATGGCTTTTTCCACACTGTCCTTGACTTTTTCCTCTCCAAGGTATTGCTGAATCGCTGATAACTAAATCTTTAATTCTGTGAAACTGGGTTGGGAGACTGTTTCTTCTTCTTCTTCTTCTTCTTCTTCTTCTTCTTCTTCTTCTTCTTCTTCTTCTTCTTCTTCTTCTTCTTCTTCTTCTTCTTCTTCTTCTCACTTCATATGCTGAAAAGGCCTCCAGGGATGCTCTTAGGAGAAGAAAACGTTGGAATTTGGTTCACACACCCCACCACCCATTGTGAACATTTTTCTACGTTTAATTTCACATAGAGGAATACGGTCTGCCCCAGGGGTCAGTGTAGCATCACTCAGGGAGCGTTATGAAATACTCGGACTGAGTGTGTCTGCTTTGTGTTAACCGATCCCTGTGAATGTGAAATTAATTACATTACGTCAAGGCAAGGCAATCTGGAAAATAACGCTTCACCATCAGTCAAGCTTCTCCTCTCTGTTAAATATCAAGCTGTCAAAGCCATTATACTTCACACATGCAAGACACTTCCAGAAAATACAATTTTGGGGGTTGGGAGGTATTTCTGATTACGCTGTGCATCATTAGAGGGAAATATAAAGGGAGGGATGTTCATTCTTTGAAATTAGTAGTTTCACTCCCAAGGACCTGGTGGGGTTTTACTCTAGTGTAAGACCTTTACTCACAAAGGACCTTGTCTAAAAGTTTTTCCATTTTGTGAAAGAGACTACCAACGGCATCTCTACATTAGGGGCTGGTGGGGTCTGGCCCCACCAGATGTCAGCAGTCCACGACATGATCAATAATTCAGTGTAACGGGCGTTCGGGTAGCATAGCAGTCTATTCAGCTGCCCACCAACACAGGGATCGATGGTTCGAATCCCCATGTTACCTCTGGCTTGGTTCAGGTGTCCCTACAGACAGAATTGAGCCGTGTCTGTGGGTGGGAAGCCGGATGTGGGTATGTGTCCTGGTCGCTGCACTAGCGCATCCTCTGGTTGGTCGGGGCACCTGTTAAGGCGTAAGGGGGAACTGGGGGGAATAGAGTGATCCTCCCACGCGCTATGCCCCCCTGTCGAAACTCCTTGGGGGGTAGAGGGGGTGGAGTAGCGACGGCCGGATACAACTGGGGAGAAAAGGGGATAAATAAACAGAACAAAAAAACCAAACAAACAAACAAACAATTCAGTGTAACAAGTAATATTTTTTCTTCGTATCTAACATTGTTGCGCATTTATTACTTATGACAACAGTAGCGCTGTCTGATATATCCCAGATATCTCCCTGTACCTGTTGTGTAAAGGTCAGTACTTCTCTTAGAAGTCTGGTTCTCCTAGTAGTTTGGTAGAAGTTTGGTGAGCATGGGGCCCATCAGCGACCGTTTAACCAAGTGAGCTGCAGCTGAAAACACTGATCATGTTCAACGCGCTTTCAATGGTGAGCTGTGGGGCACGATCATGTTGGCCCCATGCTGACAGCAGCCAATAGAAATAATAGAATGATATTCGTCAAAACGTTTAGTAAACGTTGTTTACTGTACTGGGGTGCAGATAAACGTTTAAACTTTGATAAAGATTAAGACACGCAACACCACAGGGCAACCGAGGTTAAATGCACTTGTTGTCAGTGGGAAATGAATTCATTCATTGGTGGACTGAGAGAAGTTATTGACAAGTTTGCCCAGATGAAGGATTGTCGTGCAGCTTTTCACTGGTGAGTCTATTTTGCATCATTACAAGCGTGTTATTTTGGCTGGAGGTTAAGGCCTGGAAAGCAATGGGTTTCCCTGCTCTGAAATGTTGCTTTGGATGTGTTATTACAGTTGCAGACCACAATGATTGTACACTGCTTGATAACTTTGGATTTGAAATGCGACGCTGTATAACAAGGTAATATACCAGTGTGTGAGACCAAATGCCGTTATTGATGATGTCGCTTATATTCCTGTCTCCACGTCTGCTAACTCTTGTGTGCATTTGTGATTTCATTCATTGATGAGGGGCGTTTGTGTTTGGATTCACTGAGCAAGTAGGTTTGTGTGTAGTTTCATTGACAAGTCGGATGCTGCCTATACAGAGCTTATTGTGCCCCACCAGGCTCTCTCTTCCCGAGAAGCCACTGGAGACTAGTAGGGCTGTTCAGGATATTTTCTGGTACACAAGAATACAGAAGATTGGGCGCCCGGGTAGCGTAGCGGTCTATTCCGTTGCCTACCAAACACGGGGATCGCCGGTTCGAATCCCCGTGTTACCTCCGGCTTGGTCGGGCGTCCCTACAGACACAACTGGCCGTGTCTGCGGATGGGAAGCCGGATGTGGGTACTATGTGTCCTAGTCACTGCACTAGCACCTCTTCTGGTCGATTGGGGCGCCTGTTCAGGGGGGAGGAGGAGGAACTGGGGGGAATAGCGTGATCCTCCCACGTGCTACATCCCTCTGGTGAAACTCCTGACTGTCAGGTGACAAGAAGCGGCTGGCGACTCCACATGTATCGGAGGAAGTAGTCCGCAGCCCTCCCCGGCTCAGCAGAGGAGGTGGAGCAGAGATAGGGACGGCTCAGAAGAGTTGGGTAATTAGTCGGATACAACTGGGGAGAAAAAGGGAAAAAAGTAGAAGTAAAAAAAAACAACCCAAAATCAGAATCAGAATCAACTTTACTGGCCAAGTGTGCATGCACACGAGGAACTTGACTCCGGTATTAATGAATTGATATAGTATACTCTTAAGTGCAATTGGGTGCAAAAGTTTTGCCAAACATCAGACGGGAGCATCGGCTTTTCCCCACTGGTTGTCAATGAGGCCGTCCCAGGCTGTATACATTGGACTGAGTTGACAGGTTAGAGTGCATTGGTTGGCTTTTAGTGAGAATTATTTGCATCCCCAAGAGAAAGTTTAATTTGGTTGTTAAAGGCCATTGCATTAACTTAATGTGAAGTAGTAAATTTAACATTATTCCCTTTTAATGGCTAATTCGGGAATTTTAGCAGTGGTTGTTAAGAATAGCTGTGTTGGGAATCATTCTGGTCTCACGGGCCGCAAGTGAATAAATCAGATGGAAACCTCAAAGACCCTCTGCTATTATGATCTGGTCAAGATGGCCGGATGTTATTCCCATTTGCCGCCATGAGACAGGCATGCATTAGCTGATTTAAATCATCATTATGTCTTAACAACCCTTTTACTTAGCGGAAGAAATGTGTCTTTTTTTTTTATAGAAACAACCCAAGTGGCTCTCCAATTCAGCCATGCACACATTATATGTTCAGACAAATGCATAAAACCACACACACACACACACACACACACGCGCACACACACACACACACACACACACACACACACACACACACACACGCTAACACACACACATCAGACACAAAGACAAGATCTGCCTGATGTTTGTGGTTCACAATATTGATTTGCATGTATCTGGTTTAAGATATTAAAGACAAAAAAATCCAAGTAAAATAAATGATGAATACAAAACATGTAGAATTTATCTATATTTACACTGACTATGACTATGTTAAAAAATGAAGTGACTTGAAAACACTGTCTGTATGTGGCCTGTGTACTCTATCTTTATATATATATAATCATTAGCGTGTTTAAACATATACTGTGCTTGTGTATGTTTGTGTGTATTTACTTCTGTGTGTGTGTGTGAATGAGTGAGTGAGAGAGAGAGAGAGAGAGAGAGAGAGAGAGAGAGAGAGAGAGAGAGAGAGAGAGAGAGAGAGAGAGAGAGTGTGTGTGTGTGTGTGTGTGTGTGTGTGTGTGTGTGTGTGTGTGTGTGTGTGTGTGTGTGTGTGAAGAGGGGGTGGAGGCTGGCACATTCAGACGGCGTCTTTCCTTCTCCATGAGCGCGAGAGGGGTGTTTTAAGACTTCCCCCTCACCTCTTGATGACTCCTGAGAAGCGTCGGAGGAGGATTTGATTTTACCGTAAGGCAGCGTAGGAGGAGGGGTAGACGACTAGATGGAGAGGGGGCTGCCCTGATGTCTGGGCAGAGGACGGAGAGACAGGGCGATTAACAATGGGAGGGAAGTGGTGGGGAGACGGGGAAGGAAGGAATGGCTCGTGTGAGTCAACGGTTTTCTGAGTGGCTCACTCTGTCTACCACACTGGGTGGTAAACAAACCTGCCTGTGAAGGTACACCGTAGGCAGGTGCTGTTCCCATGGAGACCAGGCCTCACACACTGACCACTCGCTGCAAACAATCCTCTGCGCTAGTGTCTCCTTTTGTTCAGACCGGGTGTGCATCATGGACACACACACACACACACACACACACACACACACACACACACACACACACACACGCACTCTCTCTCTCTCTCTTTCTCTCTCTCTCTCACTCACTCACTCACGCACACTCTCTCACACACACTCACTCACTCACTCACTCACTCACTCACTCACTCACTCACTCACTCACTCACTCACTCACTCACTCACTCACTCACTCACTCACTCTCTCTCACCCACTCACTCACTCTCTCTCTCTCACTCACTCACTCACTCACTCTCTCTCACCCACTCACTCACTCTCTCTCTCTCACACACACATACACACACACACACCACTGGGGGCGTGCACAGAAAACCATATGCACACACACACACACACACACACACACACACTCATTACGAAGACATACACTGTTACTTCACATGTGTGACATCTGTGAAAAGGACAGCCTACCAGTAAACTGGAAGTAAGGAGACGAGGTATTTCTACCTTAATGGTGTGCAGGGGCAGTTGTTTTCCATGGGACCTCCTACAACATGTGCCAAAGCTGAGGGGTTTTGAAGAACACATGCATGAGGGGACTACCGCACTACACCGTGCCTATCAGAGAAGGTAGAATCAGTTCATCCGGACACAACGCTTATTGACAGATACATTTCATCACTCGTCTAAGTGACCTCTTAGGTCTCAACTGCCTGCAGGTACCCCCACCCTTATAAACAATACAGTTGCATAATGACCGAAACCAACAACCGGTTTCATGTGCAAATATGGCTGTGACCATTAACTAGAGATTCAATGGCCATGTGTACTCTTCACAGAGGATTTGGGAATGTTGCAGTCACAGCATGTGCCCGTGCCTGTACACTGTGCCTAATAAAATTCAAAACACAATTAAATAAGAGGCCTTGCTTTCAGTCACAGATTCCTTTTCAGCCAAAGTCCAGCCATCGACCAAATTTCCCTTCGTAGGGCTATAAAAAAAAGTTAACAATAGTCTTTCACAATTAAGCATGTGCACAAACACCGGTAACGGATTTGTGTTGGATTCGGGATTTGGCACCGTAGTTTTGGACCATCTGCCTTGCAGAAGCTGTTTGTGAGGATCCCACACATTTGGCAAAATTCAATTTTGTACGTTTAGTTATGTTCCGGAGGGGGAAAAAAAGCCAGTTGCTGATTTGTGTTAACTATTTCCTCCCCTCCAAAACATTTAATTGGCCTGTGTCTCTGTGAGAAATTGCTGCTGTCAAAGTGAATCTGTGGCAGCTGAAATTCAATGCAGGCATTGTGATGTCCAAAGTTGTAGTGGTATGAATTCGTTTGTAAATGGTCCGGCAATCCACTGGTTAATGGGTGATCACTGTTACACTGTCACTTCTACGCACAAGCATCTGGACATTAATGTTGCGAGGTGGTAATGAGTTGTGTTTGCGAAGCATATACAGCATAGGTTTGTAGTAATAGCTATAGCATTTCAATCTGCCCTGGGTTTATCATAGTTTGTTTTAGATAAGCCTATATCTTGACGGTGTGACGCCATTGTGGCGTCTGATATGTTTGTTGCACTGATGTAATATGTAATATTTTCCTAGACATCCTTCACAGTCGGTCTGCTGGACCGTATGATTTTTACATTAAGCACCGTGCATGGTGCAGTGATGCACAGTCCATGAACTCCTCTTCTCTCTCTGCTGAGGCACACACAACTAAACCATGTCTGAGTTGTTCATGCTTCATTTAAATTGCCGTACGTGCGATGTTTGTGTGAGAAGGTAGGTGTGTATGATATACGACATAGGTGGAAATATTAAGCATGGAACTTATGGTCGCTAAACAATCAAAGATGTCCCTTAATCCTTTGCACCATTGTCCTTTCTATGGAAACAAACGTCCAGGGGGGATTTTCAGAGAGGAAAGACGTCATTTTTGTTTGTTTTGGAGTAACCAGCTATATATAATATATGCGCTAAGGCTAAATCGAAACGAGCCAAGTGAAAGCAACAGAGCTCTTCTTCTGTTGTTATGAAGGTTCGCTCCTTTTTGGATGTGAGTCCTCCAAGTGTAATGTACATAGTACATGGTGCATACTGCATTCTACATACCGAATTGTATTTCTTAATACTACTATATGGTACATACTTCATAGTTATGAAAGCCATTTGACATAGTGTTCTTGCAACGAATTGTGTCCTTACAATGAAATCTGTTCTCTGCATGTAACCCATCCTATTGTATAGGAGCAGTGAGCAGCTGCAGCGCCCGGGGACCAACTCCAGTTCTTCTTTCCGTTGCCTTGCTCAGGGGCACAGACAGGAGTGTTAACCTTAACATGCATGTCTTTCTGATGGTGGGAGGAAACTGGAGCACCCGGAGGAAACCCATGCAGACACGGGGAGAACATGCAAACTCCACACAGCAAGGACCTGGGCCGGCCTGGGGTTGGAACCCAGGACCTTCTTGCTGTGAGGCAACAGTGCTAACCAATGGGACACCATGCCGCCCAGGTACATACATGTATGTACATAGGTATGTAAGGTGCACTAATGATTTGGACAAAGCTGCACACAGACAGAGGGATTAACCGGATGCAGGTGTGTTTCATTGACTAGCTTGGCCTCTGCCGCTTCTCCCTGGCTGCCCCTCCCCCACTGTTGCAACTACTATGATGAAACAGATATATTTTACTTCCTCTAAGACATAATTTATTTTGCATTTGCAACAATCATTTATTTTTTCATGCTATACAATGTAAAAAAATATAAAGCAGAAATCCATCATCATCTGCAGGCCACACTGAGAATTTTCACATTATTGTGTTTTTATTTCATAAAATAAAATAAATAAATAAGAAATAAATAAACAAACATGTATGCAAATAGTACTGGTACAGAATTGAAATAGCTTTACTCTCACTGGCGACTATGAGAAAGAATTTATTTAATCTCTGTGAAGATTTTTATCTGACTCAAAGTGGCCCGAGACTCGTGCAGTCCTCTGCATCACTAGCAGGCATTACTCTTGAAGGGAGAGTTCCCCTACAGCTCGAGCTTTGCTGTAATCATGGCCTCCCGTTATTTTGGTGAAGCTTCAAGTTCCCAGTTTGCATCTTCCAGCTCAGACCCCAAATCTGTGAACGTCCCAGTGTCGTAGACAGTTCCCCACTGCCAGCATCGAAACCGTGTAAAGCCCTGGGATTTTGGTTTTTCTGAACAAACTCTGGCCCTGTTGTACCCGTAACACCAGGTTAACCCGTCTTGGCCTTTCTGATGGGTTGTAGGTATGTGGCGGTCTTGAGGAATCGAGGGTAGCTGTCCTTCTCCATTAGGGCGTAGATCTTGGCCTGGGCCATGTCAAAACAGGATTGGCTTGGCTGCTCAATGCTATCCTTGGTGATGGTTTTGGTCACATGGTCAATGTTAACCTACGGGGAGAGGATCATGGCAATGATTATTGTTGTTATTTTTTAAAAGCTCTGTGGTACGTCACAGTACCGTTTTGATGCAATGCAAATTTCACAGAAATCAGAATATCTGTTTATGGATGTATGTATTTGCATGTATGTAATGGCATGTAAGTAACCCGCTAACATTTATTTTAGCGTCTCTGATATATTCTCTGCACCATTGCACTTTATCACCTCCTTTTCATCTGTATGAAGTTAATCCTTCTGTACATATCAGAAGATTGTTGTGTTGTTGTGTTGTTATTCTATGTTAAGTACACCGAGAGAGCCACGAAACCGGAGTCAAATTCCATGCGTGTGCAAACCTACATGGCCAATAATCATGATTGTGATGTATTTGTGTAAGCCATTCACAAATGGATATTCACTATTTACCTCTCTTGGTGCATCACTGCAGATGAACTCGTCATAGATATTCTTGGCCTTATCAGACAGTTTCGAGGTCTTAGTCGCTCTGTAGTCCTCACAAGCCAAGTAAAAATCTAGATTTTCCTCGCTGAACTCCGACACCAGGAAATCTCTAAATAAGCAGAGGCCATCTGGGGAAAAAAAGGGGGAGAGAGGAGAGCGATAGGTGAACATCAGGAAGTCGTCACAGCATTGGGAGGATCACCACAGCCACATGCAGCGTGTCTTGCTGTGTAAATATACTTTACAATGTACTGTACTTACTTTGGCTGGACAGCAGCTTGTCAAATGACTCCCTCCATTTCAAAGGCTCATCTCCATTCAACCTATACCCCAAAAAAGTAAATTTGTTATTCAAAAAAACCCTGCAAAAAAAAACAGCAATGGCTGAACACACACACACACACACACACACACACACACACACACACACACACACACACACACACACACACACATATATATATATATATATATATATATATATATATATATATATATATATATATATATATATATATAGAAAGAAACTGGGTCTTCTCGCTGGTTTAATAATCATACCTCAGTTTGTCAGTTTTCTTCGGCTGTCCAGTGATGCTCTGGTCTGGTTTCTGTATTAAGCTCGCAAAGAGAGCCCGAAGTTCCTTCGCCCTGAGAGGATGAAGAAGGGGAGAAGGTGTTTTAGTTTGACACTAAGACAATACTGGACCAAGTACAACTTGAGGACGCTTGACTTCAGCAATTCGTGTCCTATTGTAACAGCTGACTGTACGAAAGGAGAGCCTTGACAGAACCTCTTAATGGAACTCACCTCTCCAGACAAGTAGTGGGTAGTAATTCAAGTCTTCTGCACATGATGAAGGGGATCTAGTATCCTGTCTCACGTGTATCTCCAGAGACTGTGGCTGTTTGTTTGTTTGTTTGTTTGTTTGTTTGTTTGTTTGTTTTGTGATGAGCCGTGCCTCTTACGGTGTGACGCTCCTCTTCGTTGCAGAGCTTAAGCTTGTTCTTGTCTCGCCTGCCGCCTGCCAGACTTTTTATGAGGCAGCCTCTCCATGACGTCACACCCCTCAACCAATGAGGGAAGAGCTGTGGGCGGGTGAGCATACCCCACATCCCACTTTTTTCCTCCAGTCTACTTCCTCGCAACTCAGATTGGCATAAGTGATTGTTAAACAATGGGTTTTTTTTATGAGGAACGATTGCCTGTCTAAGCATTCTTTCTGTTGTGTGTTAAGTGTTTCCATATCTGTGTGTGTGTGTGTGTGTGTGTGTGTGTGTGTGTGTGTGTTTGTTTGTACTGTATGTCTTTTATGTTGTGTACTTATTTGTGTGCGTGTGTGTATTGTATGTACTGTATGTCTGTATGTTGTGTGCTTATTTGTGTGCTTGTCTTTGAGAGAGCAGATGAGCAGGTGTGTGTGTGTGTACTGTCTTTTATGTTGTGTACTTATTTGTGTGCACATGTGTGTGTGTGTGTGTTCTGTGACTGTGTGTATTGTATGTACTGTATGTCTGTATGTTGTGTGCTTGTGTGCTTGTCTGTGTGTGTGTGTGTGTGTGTGTGTGTGTGTGTGTGTGTGTGTGTGTGTGTGTGTGTGTGTGTGCGTGTGTGTGCGTGTGTACTCTGCATGCTCTCCCTGTGATCACGTGGGTTTCCTGCGACATCAAAAAAGAGCCCCAATTAAAAAAACATGCAGAACGCTCTTCTGTCCTGTCTCTGACCCCGACATGGATGTCCGACTGGAAATGGTCACTGGGTGTCGAAGAAAAGAGCTGCCCACTGCTACTGGCTGCCCCTGGAGGACAGACAGTGGGATGGGAACATTTCTTCAGCCATCACTCCCTGCATGCGTGTGCGTGTATGTGCGTGTGCGTGTGCGTGACCAGTGTGTCGCTGTAAGACTAATAAAGTATCTCTTCTCTGTATGTGGTATGTTTGTCTGTGCGTGTTCTTGTACACAATTGGATTAATGATTTCTTTATTTAATTATGTTGGTTTTCAGAGGAAAACCCCAGGCATGCCCAGTGTCAGAGATCAGTTCTGCTCTATTTCTTTCTCATCAGGGCGAGATCCTTACCGGCAGACCGGATTTAACTAGACTTTCCCTACCATTGTTTCTTTAAACAAAGTTACATACAGTACAGTATATATATATATATATATATATATATATATATATATATATATATATATATATATATATATATATATATACACACACACATACACACACACACACACACACACATACACACACACACCTAAGGACCTATTGTTATTTGCAACAGGAACGATCTCTAATGAAAGATGGTGGGCCCACACTGAGGTCGATCTGATAAGTCATGACCCTAAGCTGGAAATCAGAGGCAAACCAAGGGAAACCGGATGAAAACGTAAGGGTTGCTGGAAAGGGTTTGAGCCAACTTCCTCCCCAGACAGCCCAGGATAATAATACTTCAGCCATATCTGTGGGTGTCAACACACAGTTTACACAGTCTATAACACTCCACTGGACTCCTGCTCTTACGGACATGCTTTAGGTGTTGACACTGAGTCACAGATGCCTAAAACAATCAGTGGGCCGGCTGGCTGGGCTTCAGGGGAAATTGGCCCAACATTCCTGTGAAAAACTAGATTTTCGCTTAATCAGCTTCCCTGTGGCCAAATGGTTCTTGAAAACCCATGAGCACTGTCTGGAATATTTGGCAAAGCTGTTTTTAGCCTGTGGGAATACAAGTAAATAGGATTGAAGCTGACCTACAGCTCTCTCTTCAGCTTTATTATTACATGCAATGCATACATGTGGCATCCTGCTGACTCTTCCAAAGAACTGAACAGCGACAGGAAGTCCCCGCGTTATGAACGAGTTCTGTTTTTGAGTCTGTTCTTATGTCAGGTTTGTATGTAAGTCGGAACAGTTTTGTACAGTTCACATCTAGCGTCAATTAGTCAAATGTTTGTCTTAGTATATAGTATATATTTTACCTAAAACTTCATAAATATGGGGTGTACGGGTAGCGTGGCGGTCTATGCCGTTGCTTACTAACATGGGGATTGCCAGTTTGAATCCCAGTGTTACCGCCGGCTTGGTCGGGCGTCCCTACAGACACAATTGACTGTGTGTGTGGGTGGGAAGCCAGATGTGGGTATGGGTCCTGGTCGCTGCACTAGCACCCCCTGTGGTCGGTCGGTCGGGGCACCTGTTCAGGGAGGAGGGGGAACTGGGGGATATAGCGTGATCTTCCTACGTCCCCCTGGCGAAACTCCTCACTGTCAGGCAAAAAGAAGCGGCTGACGACTCCACATGTATCGGAGGAGGCATGTGGTAGTCTGCAGCCCTCCCCGGATCGGCAGAGGGGGTGGAGCAGCGACCGGGACAGCTCGGAAGAGGGGTAATTACAGTTTGTAAACAGTGATGACGTAGGTGTGGATACGCTTGCATTTAGGCAACGGAAGTATGGCGGAGTTAGCTAGTTTGTCAAACTATGCAAGGGGATTAACGACAAAAGATCGCCAAAGTTACAGCCTGAGTAAATTAACTTCAGCGAACGGCAACCGACTTCCAGATCCGTGTGGTATTACCGAGTGGGTGGAAGACGTTACTAAGTGGCCTAATATCCAGTGGCCAGATTTGGTGGAGAAACCGAGCGTATACACAAGAGAGAAGTTGCGGGCATATAAGTCACTGGATGCTTACAACTATGTTGTCTGTGGTCACGTACAAAATGTAAAAAACCATGACGTAGACTCTGAGTTTTGTGTCCTGAAATCCCAAGTCTTGCCAAGTCAAAGACAAGGACACAAGACGGCTATGTACGAGGCATGGCTCATCATAAACAAACCCGACAACTACGTCCTCACAGCCAAGTGTACCTGCATGGCAGGGTGAGTATTTTTGGTCCTGTTGCTTTTCTTGTTTGCTCAGGCTTAATGATATCGGCCTAGTTGTTGTGCAAACATGAAGTCTGCTTCTATTTTACTGTCATTTTCTCCCCTCATCACATCAAAATGTGCCTTTCCCTGTGACTCAGTCATGATAAACGGGGCATGAAACTCACATTATCATGAACTACGCAGAGTGTCTTGTTGATTCAGAGTTCCAGCTGTGGATGTTATTAAGTTGCAGTGGCCATTTTGAAAAACAGGCCAAAGACATGAAATTGAGATTTTGTGAAAGGAGTTATTCCCCAATTTTGATTGATGATGCAGTAAAGAAAGCCCAGTTCCAAAATCGGTCTAACCTCTTAACGAAAAATAAAAAAACTAATATGGTTAAAAACAATCCCAGACCATGCTTCATCACACAATACAGCCGCTGTGCCTCCAGGATGAAACAAATAATCAGGTCCAATTGGAAAATGATTAATAGTGATCCACTTCTAAAGGAAATTTTCCCAAATCCACCTATGACAGTGTTCAGAAAAGCACCTTCTATAAAAGACAAACTTGTCAGGAGTTACCTGCCAGGCTCAAAAGAAAAAACATCGTTGCATAAAGACCTTTGGGGAACTTATAAGTGCGGGTCATGTAAGCACTGTGTGGGTGTCATTCAGTGCAAGACATTCCTTGACCTGAAAACCCAAAAAGAATACAAAACCAATGGCTTTATTAATTGTAATCCTGAGTTTGTTGTATATCGCCTACAGTGCCCATGTGGGTGCTTTTACGTAGGTAGGACAAAGAGGAAATTAAAAGAACGTTTTTCTGAACACAAATATGCAATAAGGATCAACAATGAAGATTATCCAATGGCCAAACACTATAGAGAAATACACCATAGCGACCCTTCATCCTTAAGAGTCCAGGGTATTGAGATGATAAAGAAATCTGTACGTGGGGGGGATAGATTGAAAAAGTTGCTGCAGCAGGATCTGGAATTTTAAGGCAATGGAATATCCCGGTTTGAACGAGGAGATAGACTATAGGCCTTTTTTATAAAAATGTCTAATTTATAGTCTACTGTCTTTCCGAGTCGCTGTGAACATGTACCTTTATTGTGCTATAGTTGTGGGTGTGTGTACACTTAATCTGTGTTTTTGTTTTCTTTTTACAAAGAACTGTGTTTGGCACGTGACTGCGCTCTAGGATCTGTGTGAGGGGCGGGTCTTAGCATTGGCTGCTTTAGATCCAATCAAGCAACTACCACCTGTGCTATGTGCCTGCACAAAAACCATTCACTCCTGTTTTGTCTCACTATGCCCTGAAGAAGGCCCGAGCTGCTACGCGTGGGCATTTTTAGGTCCTTTTTGGATATGTCCAAGTTCCAATAAAGACATTTTAATTACACGAAGTGCCTTGGTCAGAGAGATTTGTTCTCTTTTTCTCATCTGAAACTATTGAAGTATGCTAACTTCGCTTCTTATGTGTTTAAAGTATGTTCTAAAGGCTCTAAATGTCTTACAGTGTCATCTGGTAACTCCAACTAAAAAGGTTGACTACCCCTTTAAGGCGCTTAAATATGGCATATGACCCCTTTAAGGCAATCTAACATGGTCTAAACACCTTAATGTGTAACCGATTAACTTATATTAAAACGGTGGACTAGCCCTTCAAGGTTCTAAAATATGGTGTATTAGCCCTTTAAGGTTATATACTATGGTCTACACATCTCTTGGGTGTCACTGTAAAAATATGGTGGACGGCCCCTTTAAGGCTAACTCAACATGTCACTTACCATAGCCTAGACACCACAGGAATAAACACACATGAATAATCCACACTCACACAGGTAAATAGAATTATATATACAAATGTATTATGAGTAATAATTATTAGAATGAATGAAAGTAATAAGCCTCAATGGCTAACAAGCATCTGCATTCCTATACACAAAAATTAATCAGACCAACACATTAGCATACAGCTCAACAACCCTATAACTAAGCCGTCAATATAAATAAAAGAAAGTCAACCCCCAGTTGCAGGCCTGTTTCTTTATCGGGTACGTTGGGACCCTAAACAGCCCTCTTCGCTCCCCTTGGAAGCCCGCACATCCAGCTTGTACTCACAAAGAATGAATGCTCCTCTTCGTCTCGCGCTTCCCGCCGCAGCGCAGCAGCGAACGTCAGGCAGGCAACCATCCTAGCTAACTGACTAGTTAGCCGTTAGCACCATCTCACGGTCGAACCGTGCGCTCGCCTCGGCAGCACAACACGGCAACAGACGACTCCTTCTGCGTTCCTCGATGGTCGCATGAACACAACACTACACTGTAACTGATAACGTTACTTCGCTAAACTAGAAGACGGCCCGACTCACTGTGGGGCGAGCCCCTCACCGCATCCAGTCCATTCGCGCGTCTTGCTGTGCTAGCAACGAACACCGACTGTCTAGCTCGCTCCGTAACATCGCTGGGTCCACATATGGGACTGACGAGTAGTCAGTTTGTCTCCCCAGTCCACACAAACAGTTCCCGGGATGGGTCTCGGTCAGACACCCGCACACATCACTGTTCACTAAACTTCAATTACATTTCTCTCACCGCAAAATAGCATATAACGACTCGACATCAAACTGCTCCGTTTTGCTCACACAAGGGGCGAGTGACCTCCTTTCTCTCCCAGTTCAGTCTGCTCGCCCTGACGTTCCCCGCTGCCCTCTCAACCAATCACATTCAAGGTAAGTTATTCTCTCCACAGCCAACCAATCACAACAATGCATAAGTTTTCAACAATAAAAGTAAATGCATTTCACCTTGGTAAACTGTTTTGCAGAACAATATCAACAATATAATATATGCATATTCAAAAGGTAAACAAAATAACAAACATAGGCCAAACTCTTATCTAATAGTGCAATATAATATATCTAAGGCCTATAATTTAACCACAGGGTTACACCAGATAAGTTTCATTTTGTCATTGTGCATTTAATTAATTTTCAAAAGTTCTCCTGCATCTTGTAACACCATAAACTACCATGAAAACCGAGCTTTTTTTTTATAATACAGCGATGAAAATCAAAGACGTGTAGACACTGAGTCATTTCAATGTAATTGTTTGACCTTTACCTTCAGATTATTTATTCTGGAAATCAGATTGTCTAGTGTCTATTGTGTACTGTTTCTGTTTTAATGCTCTGCTTCATGACTTTTAATAAAATCTTGAAAAAAATATTATTCAGCATAATAATTGTCTTCTTGTTGCACTGTCATCAGAGTTGACCGATGATGACATCCGGGAACTGCAGGTTGTGGACCCAGAGTTTTGCAGCTCCTCTTTAAGTTTCTCATTTTCAGTCCGTAGTTTTACACACTCCTGCTGCAGGTTGACATAGTCATTCTGAAGCTGAGTGTACCTCAGGTTCAGATCATCATTGTAGTAGACCAACAGCGCTACCTAGTGGTGGTTAAGCTAGGCTCTCATATACCCCGGATGTTGACTGCTGCGACAGTCGGAGAGCGACAATAAAGAGGACAAGACGTTGGGAATTGGTCTTCGGCTCAAATCACTGTTATGGATATATTAGCAGTATAGGATACATCCAGATAATATAGCGAATATATTACAGTGGCGACGAGAATGGGATACCTTTAATGTGAGAAGGTAATCCCGGTAGTTAATAAAAGCGGACGAAGCAACGTGACGCTACAAGCTAGCTTCCAGCCAGCTAGTAAGAAAAGACTAGCTAGCCAAGCCAAGCACAAGCATGGCGCATTTCATCGGAAATATTGCTGAATACAAGGAAGGTAAAGAGGACTTCGAGTCGTACCTTGAAAGATTGGAGCAATGGATGATCGTTAATGAAGTGGAGGATGGTAAGAACGCCAATGTTTTCCTGTCTGTGATAGGCGCAGAAGCCTATGGCCTACTAAAGAATCTCTGCATACCAGAAAAACCGAGTAGCCTCACGTATGCAGTACTGAGCGGGAAACTAGCATCCCATTATAAACCCAAGCCACTAATCATAGCTGAACGTTTTATATTTCAGAAAAGAAACCAACTAGAAAATGAGTCAGTGTGTGATTATGTGGTTGCTTTAAAGCACTTGTCCACACATTGTGAATTCGGTCAGCATTTAAATGAAGCACTGAGAGACCGATTTGTTAGTGGGTTAAAGGTGGAGGCTATTCAGAGAAAGTTGCTCGCAGAACACAATCTGACTTTTGCAAAAGCATGTGAGCTGGCCTTATCTATGGAAATGGCGTCAAAGAATACGCTGGAGTTTGCCAGCAAACCAAGCGGAGCTGCAACTGTGAATAAGCAAGGGTGTGTGGAGAAGCAAGTCGTCCACCAGCGAGTGGAAAAGCAAGCAACCTACCAGTGACAACTCTAGACCACAGAGAATAGAAACGCACCAACCCTGTTACCGATGTGGAGGTAACAACCATGCAGCTCAAGTATGTAGGTATAAAACCGAGACATGCCACAAGTGTTCCAAGGTAGGGCACATAGCAAGAATGTGTAAAACTAAAAATAGACAGGGACATACACAGTATGTGGCTGAAGACCACAGTCCAAGTGAGAGAGGAGATGGAAATGAGGATGAACTGTTTGGTGCGTATCCGATGAATACAGTGTACTCCACGAATACAGTTGGTAATGGAAAAAAGGACATTAAGGTCAGTATTAAGTTAGAAGGAAACCCTGTAGACATGCAGCTTGACACAGGAGCTGCCGTAACCCTGGTATCTGAGATAGTGTACAAGGAACATCTCTCACACCTGCCACTGAAAGAAAGTAAAGTGCGTCTGTCAACCTTTTCCGGCGAGAACATTCCCTTGATGGGCCAAGTGACTGTCAATGCGAAATATGACAACCAGAGTGGAGATTTACCTCTTGTGATTGTGAAAGGTGACAGACCAGCCCTCTTTGGCCGTAACTGGCTGGCCAATTTTAAACTAGACTGGGCAAGCATATTCTCAGTTACACCAGCAGGGGGCAGTGATAACACAGATGTAGAGGCAGTGTTACAGAGACACAAAGCAGTATTTGCTGAGGAGCCTGGCACTATTCGTGAATTTAAGGCAAATATCAAAGTGAAGCCAGATACAAAACCTGTCTTCAGAAAGGCAAGACCAGTGCCATACGCACTAAAAGACACAGTTGAAAAAGAGCTAGATAGGCTGGAAAAAGCTGGTATTATCTCAAAGATAGACCATAGTCAGTGGGCTGCCCCGATAGTAGTTGTACCCAAATCAGACAAGTCAATTCGTATCTGTGGAGACTATAAAGTCACGGTTAATCAGAGTGTGGAAGAGGAGACCTATCCACTACCGAACGCCGAGGATCTCTTCGCCACACTGGCCGGGGGCACTCTCTTTAGCAAATTAGATCTCTCACATGCCTATCAACAGCTTGAGTTAGAGAAGGACTCAGAGAAGTATTTAACAATAAATACCCACAAAGGACTGTATGTTATCACAGACTTTCATATGGAGTGTCGAGTGCACCTTCTATGTTCCAGAATGTGATGGACCAGATACTACAAGGCTTAGAGCATGTGACCTGCTTCCTCGATGACATACTAGTCACAGGCAGAACAAGAGAGGAGCACCTGAGGAACCTAGATGAGGTTTTGAGCCGACTGGAGAGCTACGGGGTAAGAGTGAAAAGAGCAAAATGTGACTTCATGCAGGAGAAAGTAGAGTACCTGGGGCATCTGATAGATAAAGAGGGACTTCACCCCACTGAGACAAAGGTTGCCACCATCGTAAATGCACCCCAGCCCACAAACGTCACAGAGCTACGGTCATTCCTAGGACTGTTAAACTAGTATGGCCGTTTCATGAAAGATCTGTCGACCGTATTGCAGCCACTACACCAACTCCTGAAGAAGGAAGTCGAATGGAAATGGACACCAGAGTGTGCAGCAGCATTCAAGGCTGCCAAAGAACAGTTAGTGAAAAGCTCAGTAGTAGTACACTACGACACGGAGAAACCACTGAGATTAGCTTGTGACACATCCCCTTATGGGATAGGTGCGGTAATGTCACACATAATGGAAAATGGGGACGAGAAACCAATCGCCTTTGCGTCACGTACGTTGACAGAGGCAGAGAGTAAATATAGTCAGATAGAGAAGGAGGCGTTGGCCATAATATTTGGCGTGACCAAATTTCATAAATATCTCTATGGCTGCAAATTCAGTTTAATAACTGACCACAAACCCCTCCTTGCCATCTTAGGACCCAAGTCAGAAATCCCTACACTAGCCGCTTTGCGTATGCAGAGATGGGCACTGAGGCTTATGGCTTATGACTACAGTATAGAGTACAGAACGTCAGCGGACAATGCAAATGCGGATGCGTTATCTAGACTGCCGGGGAAAGAAAGGGACAAAACAGCGGAGGAGAACAGCATTTTTTATTTCTCATTAGTAGATGAGCTACCCATGCAGGCTACAGAGATTGCACAGAGCACTCTCAAGGACCCAGTCCTATGCAAGGTACTGGAACTGACCCGGTCTGGATGGCCGAGTTACATCAACGATGACACACTGAAACTGTACTTCAACAGAAGGAATGAACTGTCTGTGGAACAAGGATGCATTCTGTGGGGAATTCGAATTATCATCTAACCAGCACACAGAGAACGACTACTGTACGACCTACACCAAGGGCACCCCGGAGGGTGCAGGATGAAAAGTTTGGCGAGGGGCTATTTATGGTGGCCTCAGTTGGACAGTGATATCGAACGTGCAGTGCAGCAATGTGATGCTTGTCAGAGTGTGAGGAAACTACCAGCAGTAGCACCACTACACTGCTGGCAGTGGCCTACGAGAGTGTGGCAGAGGCTACATGTTGACTTTGCAGAGAAGGATCAGCAACACTTCCTAGTGTTAGTAGACAGTCATTCAAAATGGCTTGAGGTGATCCCCATGGCAACAACTACCGTCGCCAAAACGATCGAAGTGCTGCGGAGCATCTTTTCGTCCTACGGTCTTCCTGAGGAGATCGTCTCGGACAACGGTCCACAATTCACCTCGCTGGAGTACAAAACATTCCTGAAAAGCAACGGCATTAAGCAGACCTCGGTGCCAGCTTACCATCCTGCTTCTAATGGTGCCGCAGAGAGAGCAGTCCAGACGGTGAAAGCTTCACTTCTGAAACAGCTGCTCGATGAGAAGAAACAAAACGTCACTATTACAGTGAAACACAGGCTCGCCAACTTCCTGTTGTCATACAGGACCACACCACACAGCGTTACAGGTTGCACACCAGCAGAACTGTTCCTCAAACATCAGCCTAGGACCAGGTTCAGCCTGCTGAAGCCAGACCTTGCTCGAGTGGTGGGGGACAAACAACAAAAGCAGAAGGACTATCATGACCAAACTGCCTCGAAGCTGAGACATTTGTCAGAGGGGGACTCAGTACTGATCCGAAACTTCCGTGGAGGAAAGGAGAGGTGGACGAAAGGGACAGTGGAAAAGAGACTCGGACCAGTCACCTGGTGTGGAATGGAGTGAACCGACGTTCAGTCCACATTGACCATCTGCTGTTCGACCGACCCTCCAGTCCTCCTGAGGCATTTCAGTTTCAGGATGACCAGATGGGTATCAGCAACACCTACCCTGCAGTTGCGGATTTGGGGGGGAAAGGCACACCTGGAGCCATAGGTGCTAGCCCGTACTCACCTGAAGATACACCCGTTCCAAGGATGCAGGCTCCGGAGAAGCTTGCAACACCCTTACGAGGTTCGGTGGGCAAGGCCGTGTCGCCTCCTCACCGAGCATCCACTTCCCCTGAGGTGGTTGAGCGCCGATACCCTCAGAGAGAGAGGGCACCTCCAAAACGACTGTCTTTGTAAGATCAGCCGAGTTCCTGAATAAAAGAGTTCCTGAGAGACTAAATTGTTCAACTCCTGTTCAGAAAAAAATGTGAAAAAGAGTTCCTGAGACTGATATGTAAATGGGCAAATGTGGGTCGAAGTGGGTTGTGTAACCAGTAATGACCAAGTAAAAGATGCTGAAAGTAATTTGCCATATCAGCATGTTTTAGAGTGATAATATTTTATGAGGGGAACTTCATAGTTTAAGGGGGAGGAGTGTAGTAGACCAACAGCGCTACCTAGTGGTGGTTAAGCTAGGCTCTCATATACCCCGGATGTTGACTGCTGCGACAGTCGGAGAGCTACAATAAAGAGGACAAGACGTTGGGAATTGGTCTTCGGCTCAAATCACTGTTATGGATATATTAGCAGTATAGGATACATCCAGATAATATAGCGAATATATTACAATCATATTCTGTCCTTGGGGCTGGGATGTCCTCTTCAGCTTTAACAGAAAAGCGAACAGTTAGGATATGCCGGCACAAGCTCACAACAAATTGGTTGATTGTACAACAAAAATATCTCCTTACCAGGACAGTGATCCATGCTGCTGACCTGTCCTGGAGTTCCAGAAGGAGCAGGCTGATTTGGTGGAGTGTAAACCCTTTCATCTCGTCTCCTTTTCCTATGGTACCTTAACATAAAGAAGCTAAATTAATGAACAGAAATACTGATCAGAGGCCATATTACAGGAAATTCCTAACTTGCAGATCCTATCTCCACTGTTTGGTTACGATTAGATATTAGGTTATGATTTGCTTAATACCAACTGGAGAAAAATCCTATCTTAGACATCCCTACATTCACTTTAAACTTAAGATGGTCAATATTTGTAATACAGCCCCATTTTCTCAAAGCCAGCAGCTGCAAGCTCCAAAGTGCACTGAATAGCATGAAATGAAAGAGGGGAAAAGTCATTCTAAAACAATTAGGAAGTGTTTGGCCTAATTATTCTTACCTTTCCACCTTTGCCTCGGGGTTCCGACTTTGTTTTGTGTACTTACACAGAGGGCACAAAATCAGGATTCTGTGAGCCCAGTGACGCCTCACCTGTAAATAGCCAGACACACCAGATTAGCTAGATAATACCAGCTAACGCCGCTTATCGGTTACTTTAGATATTAGTCTACATCTAAACCAGGCATTCCAGTGAAACCAAAGAGTAGATAAATAACTTGCCTGATAGAAAATGGCCGCTGCAAACGCCAGCATTTTGGATCGTGTCCTCAGTCCAGTTTCATCAATACTGTAACGTGCATGGATAAGAAGACACGCTGGCCGCTGGCTCGCGGGTCTGACCCTTTAGTCGAGCGGTTAGCGATGTCTCCTGCGGTGCGGGCGATACGGGTTCGCGCCGCGGCAGTTCCTGTGGTTGCGTTGTCCCCCGAATTCGCTACAATACGTTTGATGGCTTGCAACCACAGGCGCTTCCGGTTGCTCTGAAATGGCCGTGATCCCGTCGGAATTGGGTAAAATTTCAATCCGCTCTTGGTAGAGTAGCGATTCGTACAGCCAAACGCACAACAACCGGACATTTTGACGCTGGTTATACTTCTGAATAAACTTTGTAATCTCCTCTTCCTCGTCTGAATCCGTGAATGAATGGGAGACTTGGGGGGGGGTAGCGTTTCACTTCCGTTGCCTAAATGCGCGCGCATACTTTTGATGACGTAGGCTGTAAAAGGGTCTATTGGACGGCAACAATTGACAATTGGGGAGAAAAGGGGGGGCACAAACACACATACTTGCTTTGCTTTAGGTTGTCCGTCGTGTCCGATGATGACAATCCTGCCTCTGTCACTTGTGAGTCTTCTGTAAAGCCCAATCCGCGATCCACACTGTCTGCCACAGACAGAACAGGTGAGATCACTGACTGGGGGTGTAGGTGTGGTACTGGCTTCATGTCTCTTCAGATGTCTCCTGGTCCGTCGATCACCGCGGTCCTTCTCGAGGTTTTGCACTCCTTGTTGACAGAGCTGCAGCCAGATGGAGCGTTGGGCGGCAGTGTCTTCCAGCTGGCTCGGGTTCAGGCCGCACTATTTTATGATGGTCTTCAGTTGGTCTTTGTACCGTTTTTCTGGCCCCCTGCCAAGCGGCGGCCAAGATGTAGCTGGCCATACAGCACTTTACACGGTAAGCGCTCCCTTGGCATCCTGATGACGTGACCGAGCCAGCGAAGTTGGTGCTGGGTGACGGTAGCCTCCATGCTGATGCAGTTGGTCTTGCGGAGTATTTCAGTATGGGGCACTCGGTCACGCCAGGTTATCCTCAGGATGCATCGCAGGCATCTGATGAAGAAGGCCTCAAGCATCCTGAGGTGGTGGCTGTACAGGGTCCACGCCTCAAGGCTGTAGAGGAGAGTCGTGACGACAACTGCCAAGTAGACAGATATTTTGGTGTGGAGGTTGAGGTCTTTGTTTTGAAAGAACCTTCTCTTAAGTCTGCCAAAAGAGGATGACGCTTGTTTAATCCGGTTTTGTATCTCCCTGTCGATGCTGCAGTCGTCAGAGAAGAAGCTGTCCAGGTATTTGAAGGATTCCACTGTTGCAAGTGTGTAAATGTAGCCATAATGGTGCATACAGTTCATGGATACATTTCATTGACACTTAATTGATATACAGTTTATATATAGTTATTTACATTTCATATTAATAATTGATTCCATGATTTGATTTGTTTTTGATTGTTCCCATGTGCATTTGAGTCTGGTCTCGCGTTGTTTGGGAGACATGCTTTCGCCTTCTTTTCCGGTCGCGCGCTTCCGCCTGCTTCCTAGCGGGATGATGCATGGACTGCCGGGTGGCCCGCGGTCTTTTCTCGTTGTTCGCGGACATCATGGGTTAATGTTTGTCACGGAAGCTATAAGGACAATCATTGCGAGTTTCACGGACAATTCCCTCATTCTGACATGCAGCCAACGAGGTACGTTATGTATGCTATGTGTAGCCCACGTTATGTGCGGTCTGATTTTATGTTAATTGTGCTAATTGTATTGTTCATGTGTACAGTTTTCACGGTGTTGTTGGAGATTTGGAGACTTCATTAAACCTGTTCAAGAAAGCTACTTGTGCTCGCCGTGCCTTGGGGGATTTACAAAGTGGTTTGTCGGAGATGGTGGAGGTTGGTGAATGAGATGGGGGAGTAGATGCCCACTGGCATACTACTTCAGTCTTTGCCACATTTATAGAGAGCCCCATCCTACCATACGCCCTTGCAGAAGCTGCAAGGGTAGCTTGTTGTGCCTCGGATGTGTGGGCCACAACTGCACAATCATCTGCGTACTGTAACTCGATGATGTGCTCAGATGTCATTTTTGTGACCGCTTGGAGCCTACGGATGTTAAATAGGTTTCCATCTAGTCTGAAGTCCACAGTAACCCCACTGTCCTTCCTGATTCCCTTGTGGAGCAGCAATGTCACACACAGGAGGAATATGTTAAAGAGAACTGGAGCAAGGATGAATGGGAGACTTGGGGGGGGGGTAGCGTTTCACTTCCATTGCCTAAATGCGCGTGCGTACTTTTGATGACGTAGGCTGTAAAAGGGTCTATTGGACGGGTACATTTTACAATTGGGGAGAAAAAAAGGGGGGGGGGGCACAAACACACATACACACACACAACAATGTTTACGTGATCCGACTTAAAATGGCGACGACGACGGCGGTGTGGCGTTGTTCTCCCTTGGGCTGGCGAACTGCCTAAAATGCGCAGTGTTTTGAGCGTCGCGCAAAGTAGTCCGTCCGTTTTTAGTACGAAACATTGTGTGTAACTCGATTTTTAAAAAAAATAATAGGCCTTACTGTAATGATCTGTGCCGTCTGGCTATGTTAACTTATAACATTAATGAAGCAAGGACGACTTCTCTCGTGCTGGGCGTTTATTCACCGACCGGATTCCGACTGACGTTGTTACGTACATCACGTGACTTTGTTGTGGCGCTACGGAAAGCCGTAAGGGACATTAGCAAATCAAATATTACTAGCAAATATTACATCTCCCTTTTTCTGAAAAGTGCTGCTTTCTCTGCAGAGATACAGATCACATTGAGCACGTTTATAAGCGAATACAATCTTAATAAGAAAGAATATGAAAGTGGAACTCATATAACTGGACTGCAACAAAGTAGTGTAAAACATTTCCTTCACTGTCTAAATGTGACACCATAATAACATTTCATCTTTTTTTTTTCATTTCATTACTGGTAACTGCAAACAGCAGGTAGGTACATAAGGTAAGTGAACGCTGTAAATATTTCTTTTCAAAACATAGCAGGTATAGTACAGGTTGGTGTAAAATTCTCTCTTTTTTTAACATTCATAAGTCAAGGATTTGTCTTGGTTTGATCGTGCGACCTGACCTCGTGGTGTAACCAGGCTGTGTGTCTGGTTGTCGCTGATTGTTCGTGTCTGGAGGTTCAGCATGCTCTTGCTGATGGGCTTGTGTGTTGTTGTTAACGCTGGTAACAGTCTGCTGTGAAGTGTGTGTGTGTGTAGTGTGAGTGTTCACTCTGCTTTGTCGCAGGTGTTGACGGTTGCGTTGGTAGATCTGACCTTCTTTGGTTTGGATGTGGTAGCTCCTGTCTGTGTTCGCTGGTCTTTCCACAGTTGCAGGTCTCCAGGATCCATCCTCCTGCCGGAAGCGGATTGGTGTGCCTGCGGGCAGGTGGGGCAGAGGTTTGGCTGTTCGGTTGTAGTATGCCTGCTGGCGCTGTTGACATACCTCTCTCCTTTTGTGAACATCCTCCTGACTGGCGATCTGTGGCTGCAGGTGTTTTGCTGTTGATGGGAGAATGGACCGCAGCCTCCGACTCATCAGTAGCTGTGCCGGTGATTTCAGGTTGTCCACCGGTGTGTTGCGATACTCCAGTAAGCTCATGTAGGGGTCTTTGTTCTCAGCTTTGGCTTTGTCCAGGATGCGTTTGGCCGTCTGGACAGTCTTCTCGGAGAGGCCGTTGCTCTGTGGGTAGTGGGGGCTTGTGGTGGTGTGTGAGAAACCCCATGTCTGTGAGAAGTTGCGGAACTCACCAGAGCTGTAGCACGGACCGTTGTCGCTGATGATAGTCTCGGGGATTCCGTGTCGAGCCATTGCTGCTTTCAGCTTCATGATGACGGCAGATGAGGTGCAGCTGTAAAGTCTTTCTAGCTCGAAGAATCTGGAGTAGTAGTCCACAGTGACTATGAAGTCCTGTGAGTTCCATGTGAATAGGTCTGTGCCTATCACTTGCCACGGCCGCTCGGGTATGGCGTGTGACATCATTGGTTCCTTTGCATTTGCGCTGCGCCGTTCTTGGCATATGCTGCAGTCTGCTACCGCATCCTCGATCTGTTTCCCCATGCCAGGCCAGAACAGTAAGTCTCTTGCTCGGCATTTGCTTTTTTCCACGCCAAGGTGGCCGGCATGGATGCGCTGTATCATGTCCTTGCGAAGCTTTTGGGGGACAATGATTCTCTCACCTTTGAACAGGATACCGTCCATTTCTGAGATTTCTGCTCTGTGGTTCCAGTATTCCTGGATGCTGGGCGGGCACTTTTTCTTTGTGTCTGGCCAGCCAGTGAGTGTGGCTCGTCTGAGTGCGGTGAGCTGTGGATCTTGCGCTGTTTCCTGCTTGATTTCTGTGAGTCTTGTGTCGCTCACAGGGATGTTGCTGAGGACTGTGTGCACTTGGGCCTCCATCCCTTCCTGTAGGTCACTGTCGTGGTGTTCTATTGACTTGCGTGACAGTGTGTCGGCCACCGGTATGTCCTTACCGGGGCGGTGGATGATTTGGATGTCGTATTTTTGGAGCGCCAGGATCATCCGTTGCAGCCGGGGTGGTGCTGCTGCCAGTGGCTTTTTTAGTATTGCCTTGCTAGCTCGTGTGAGCGGGCTACATCTATGGCTTTTTCTAGCGTTAGCTCAGCTCCCTGGCTAAGTAGCTTTTCTCTCACTCTGGGTGAGTTGGTGGCAAACACGATGCGGTCCCTGACCATCTCGTCGGCATTTGGGTAGCCACAGTCTTTGACTAGGAGCTTTAGCTCAGTTACAAATTGTTCGAAGGATTCACTCTCTCCCTGCATCTTTTCATGAAATTTATATCTGGCATAAATCGGGTTTGCTTTGGGGGTGATGTACTCAGTGTACTTATCGTAGTACGTTTCTAGCTTCTTGGCTTGTTCTCCGCTGAGTGTCCAAGTGTTGTGCACATCGCGCCCTTTTTCCCCTATCCAGAGCAGGAGGTAGCTGCATTTCTCCTCTTCGTTCTTCCCGCGCAGGGGGCCCTTGAACATTAGCTCCGTTGTTTGTCGAAATCGTCTCCATGCTTCAGGTAAGTTCGCCGATTCCCAGTCCATCCGTGGAGCTGGAACGCCGTACGAATCCATATTGGGTATTTAAACTCCGCTACTCTGACACCATGTAATGATCTGTGCCGTCTGGCTATGTTAACTTATAACATTAATGAAGCAAGGACGACTTCTCTCGTGCTGGGCGTTTATTCACCGACCGGATTCCGACTGACGTTGTTACGTACATCACGTGACTTTGTTGTGGCGCTACGGAAAGCCGTAAGGGACATTAGCAAATCAAATATTACTAGCAAATATTACACTTACGGAGGTCGGTTCGAAAGTACGGGAGTTTGTATGTCGGGCGTTCGTAACCCGGGACCACCTGTATATGCATACATTTTTCCCTTACCAAAAATGAGTATACTTACAGTATATTTTTTAAGTATACTTTAAGTTAAGTCCAAGTATACTTGTAGACTTATATTTATAGTATACTTGTAGTATACTTGCTAAAATACTAAATTCGGACCACTTGAAGTATACTATGAGTATACTCTGAGTAAGTATACTATGAGTAAGTATACTATGAGTATACGAGTATATTCATAGTATACTTCAAGTGGTCCGAATTTAGTATTTTAGCAAGTATGCTACAAGTATACTATAAATATAAGTCTACAAGTATACTTGGACTTAACTTAAAGTATACTTGAAAAAATATACTGTAAGTATACTCATTTTTGGTAAGGGTTATCATGCATGGGCCTCAGTGAAAGTCGACCAGATCCGGCAGCTCAGCCAACTGGGCCGCAGCGCCACAACGTACAACATGTACGCCCATCTCCACATGTAGGTTGAAGTTCAGAGCCTGAAGAGGATATTATCTGTTTTGACGGCTGAGGGTCAGTGTGTTTTGAGACGCTGGGCCTCATCGTGTTCCAGCCACTGAGCCAACGGAGACTTCCCTTTTAGAGACACTTGACATCGAATAAACATGTTTTCCTTGACCGTCGCTCGTCACGCATTTTGGATCTTGCACAAGCTAAGAAACACGATCCTGATCTCTCATCCAACCCCACATGTTGTTGTCATTCTTATCATTCTTTACACATTTGCTAATGTGATGGTTGGGAGTTGGAGATGTACACAGCAGTGTAAATGGACAGTGTTCATTTAATTTATGATGCCAGTGTTTCGGCATTTTGTTGTCTCCGATTCCCATTCATCTGCAAATGTTTGTTGCTGACACAGTTTCTTGCAAAACCTTCACCATTCACTTGATAATTACAAACGTTATCATTCCTTTTTTTCTTTCATTTTAGGTCATATTAGATACGATCTAATAGCTGCAATTTTCCTCTTCACGGTGCTCTTTTCAGGGCAATGACAGCTCAAAAAGATATGATTCATATCGTTGTATTATGAGAAAGTGGCTTGACAACCTCCCTTGGTAGGTAACAACAGAATCATGATGCTTTTTTGTGGTCTTTGTATTACCCGCATTTATTATTGTGTTCATTAACCCAGATAGTAACTTCATTGACCATAATAACAGCTATGGTGTGTGTGCGTGTGCATGTGTGTGAGCGTGTGTGTGTGTGTGTGTGTGTGCGCATGTCCAACATAGCAGTGTTGTTATACAACACAAGTTTGTTGGATAGCAGGAGGCTCAAAGCAGTGTTGTATAACAACACAATAACTCATAATGATTTTCAACATTATTAATATTTGTGTGATAAATGTGCTACCCGAAAACTAGGTCATTTGTAATCAGGTTCAAGAAATAAACACCTAATTTTCTGCTTATGTACATTTTGACCCCCCCCCCCCACCACATAATATAGCCTTGCTATTCATGGCCTACTTTCTACTACCTTGATCATTCATTCAGTATCCAAACCACTTATCCTGCTCAGGGTGGCGGGGATGCTGGAGCCTATCTCAGCAGTCATTGGGTGGCAGGCGGGAAGACACCCTGGACAGGCCGCCAGACCATCACAGGACCCACACATACACAAACATTCATACCTAGGGACAATTTAGTACGGCTGATTCACCTGATTTACATGTCTTTGGACTGTGGGAGGAAACCGGAGCACACAGGGAGAACATGCAAACTTCACATAGAGGACAACCCGGGGCTCGAACCCGGGACCTTCTTGCTGTGAGGCGACCACGCTAACCACCGTGCCACCCCCACCTTGATCAAGTTTTAAGAAATAAAAAGACAAAAAAAAGTGTTTGGGTCTCAGGATTGGAACTGTGCCCTGGGATAATCCAAAAAACCCTTTCCTTTCAACTAAACACAAAATAATGACAGATTTCATCATGTGAGACTGAGTGCTGTCAGCCTGCAATAGTTCAGAGGCAGACTATCATATGAGATGTTGGGCTTCTGCTTTCTCCCCCTTTTGTCTCTTCTCACTGGATTTTGCTCTTTATTTTCAATCCAGTAAGTTTTACAGTGCTTTCCAGGGACCATGTTTGGATTTGTGTTGCTTTATAATCTGCTCCGATTGAGTTTCAATTCATGCAAAGTGCATGAGATGACAGCAAACGGTTGTCCTTGCCATGTGTGAGGTCTCTCTGTAGCCAAACACCATCCGGTCCGTGTCCATTTCTCTGTGCCTTTGGTCCTCCCTGTGCATACCAAAGCAGCGGCTCAGAGAGGACTAAATGTTCCAACGCTGCCACGTCCCCTGCAAACCACCACAAGCTGACAGCTTTCTAGTTTAATTCACGGAGACAAATTTGTTTTCCATCATGAATCAGTTCCTTGCAGCAGTCTGTTTTAGTCTGCTAATGGTTTACTGAAGCAATTTATGAAACAAATCACTTATTGTTCAGTTGTATTTACTCTGTTTTATTTTTAATCAGCTTAACAACTGGACCCTTATTAACATTGTTCATTTGAATTGGTTATTTCCCCTCTTTTCTATACTATGTGCTTTCTATGCTTTGAGAAAATGATGTCAGATTAAATCAGAAAGTTTACTGGTTGCTTCTTGATGAACAAACCAGCCGAAACAACAACAACAACAACACATGCATACAAATGACTTGCTTTTGCAAGTTCAGATCATTTCAAGATAAAGGTGTATTTTGGTAATAGTCGCGGTCCGGACACACTTGGGACTTTTGCCACTTCCCGTCCCTCTGCAGTCATCATCATTCTCACAGACAGGACAAGCCTGCTTTCTGGAAGGCTTTTCCCCAGTAGCGTCATGTATAGGAAGTAATGATGGAAAAACCAGATAGCAGTTCATCTCCCCACGCTTCCAACCTCAGACATTATCAGACATGGCAGACCTCCAAAGTACAGATAAGAACAGGCTTCACTGCCAATCTTTTTACAAACTCTCAGAGTGCTGGACCAAAATTGTGGCTTGATGAAGCAGGAAGAGGCCACACTTTGCATAATGTGATTTTTATTTGTCAGAACATCTCAGCACAGACACGTTTTGGCGTAGCACCTCCTGCAGTATGCCAGGCTAAGCTAGGCCAGGTTCATAAAAAACAGGTAAGGGACAGGTCCTCATTCATACCATTAGGTGTGACCATATTTAGAGATATAGCAGGCCTCACTTTTCAAAAGGCGGTTCTCACCATCTCCGCCTCTGGGAAACTGATTAACACCTCCAGACCCATGAAGCTCAATGAGTTGCCATCGTGGCGTGCAGCATTGATGACCTTTCACCTTTTCTCTTAATGCCATATTTATATTTGCAAATTTTAGTTTTAGGTTATCGTTTTGTTTTACCTATGTAAAACAGAGGAGGCGCTAGTGCAGCAAAAAGGACATATACCCACATCCGGCTTCCCACCCGCAGACATGGCCAATTGTGTCTGTAGGGACACTCGACCAAGCCGGAGGTAGCACAGGGATTCGAACCAGCGATCTCCGTGTTGGTAGGCAACAGAATAGTCTGCTACACTACCCTGATGCCCACCCTTACTTCTTTTTTGTGGACCTAGCCTATTGCCTGTCCATATGGTGGTGTTTGATATTTCAGCAATCTGTGCTGATGTTTACTCCGTGATAGCCTGTGTGAGCATGACTGGTCAATTTTTAAGGCGCACCTACGGATGGAGATGTACTCGTTGCCTTGAATGACACTTGATTTTTGAATTACCATTGGTTGACCATGAGGGTGTGTCTGTGGGTGTGGATGTATAAGCTTCAAACATACTTTGTAAATAGCACACTATGGCGAAATGCGTCTGTGCTGAGATGTTCTGACAAATAAAAATCAGATTATGATTATGATAAGTGTGGCCTTTTCCTGCTTTACTACAACTTCCAAAGTAGCTTCCTCCTCATGTACTTCATCCACCTTCTCCTCATCCCTCTTTCCCCCCCTCCACTGGCTCTCATTTTCCTCAGTGCAGATTCAGAAAGTGTCAGCCTCATTTCAAGTCAAATGCACAAAAAAGCAAAAAACAATCAACATTTTCTCTGGATATTTATTGCATCACTTCTACACTTGGACATCTTTTCCGCAGAACAGTTAGTCAGCCTGCAGAAGTGGTCTGAGTGGCACCATATGGCAGCAGACTGAAGATTCATGTGCTGCATATTTAGCAAGCTAGAGCCCTCTCCGAGAGAGCAGGTGCAGGCTTACCTGATACATGCCAATTAACAAGACCTTCCAGTGTGTGTGTGGGGAATATGGCGCCCATGATATCTAGACATCATCAAATGTCAACTGGCTATTGAGCCTTTGGAACACTGCGGCAAGGATGGCAAATCAATGTTAAATAAGTTCTGTTGAAGCCCGCCCAAGCTTCAGAGGAATAACAATGACCACACATGGTCTCTGAGAGTAATCCCTGCGGTCAGCTGAGAAAGGCGATACTGCTTTTAGATCCAAACCCATCTGTCTCGGTAGCACTCGGCAGCGGCCACATGCTAATGATCTATGGTTTTTAACTCTAACCTGCTGGTTTCTTTGGAAGGCCTATGTGGTTTGTTTTACCACAGTGCGGTAGCAAACTGTATGGTTAGGCAGAATTTCATGAAAGGCCGAGAGGGACTGACAGGCGGACGTTGCCGTACTCTAATTCAGCAAACTTTTTCACCCTGCCCATGACCTGTGTTCCTTTAAATGTGCTTTAAATACACTTCACATGAAGCATATCAGAACTTCAATTTCTTTTCCAAGTCCAATTTATTTCTAAATTATAGTGGATAGCCAGAAAAAAAGATTTGGTTAAAAAAATAATAAGAAGAAAAGACTACTCAGTGGGAGGCTAATTGTTATGCCCTTGCTGGCACCAAAACAAACAAGGCCCACCACGCACAAGCACGGCGCTTGTATACAAAGGCCTAATTGGGTACATTGCCAGATATCCAGTTGCAGGCAACCAAAAGCTGTTTCACTGGAAATCATTAGCGTTACTATAACATTAGTATACCCTCTAATATATTCATTTGTATTCTGCCATGCAGCTGCCTTGTGAGAAGCTAAGATGAGTGGGGACATAGATCATAGATTTAATGCAGTGCTGGTAAATAAGTCAGATATGTCAAATTAATATATCAGTGTGATGGAGGGCAATGAGAGCATCGGTCCCATAATATACAAATCCAGGATGCTGGGAAACATGTCAACATGTCTTTACCTCACTCCTAAAACCTGTCATGGTTTGGGACATTTCACAGTTCCTGGTAAGCTGTTTTGAGGTATTATCTAAAATGGCATCCATACATCTCCCCTGTCATGAGGACTTACTGTAAAACGTTAAACTCTGTTTGTGCCTTTTAATAAATCCCGCAGGTTAGCAAAACCTCAGTTTGTTGTGAAAAAAATACAGTGCAGCAAGCGCTATATAAATGTAATTATTATTATTATTGTTATTATTATTATTATTATCATGGGATTATGGTAAAGATTCCCCCTATCAAGAAGTTATCTCCATTCAAGGACTGCAAAATGAAAAGCTAGTAAAATTGTTACGAGGCCTCTAAACAGAGACATCATAATAATTATCAACCGATAATCAATAATAATTTTGAGGTGTGTGTGGGTGCATAACCACCTCAGCTCGTCCATTTAAACGCCTTCTGAATGTTTTTTTAAACCCCCTCCCAGTCAGTGAATGTTGGTAAATGACGTCCCCTCACTTTGCAAAGACCGCCTGACTTCCTGTGTGAATCTCGGGACGCAGAGCGCCTCGAGCTGTCTTCAGCTCACAAATGACGAATCGTTATTCAGTCCCTGTTGCGTTAATGTCCCCGTCACATCGTGAAAATCAAACAACAGTCCAAGATAAAATAAACTGAAGCAGAGCAGAAAAGACCTGCCCCACCATAATTTGGCCCGTCTCAAAAGACGTTTCTTTTTTCTTTTCTTTTCAGTATCGTATGTCTAAAACAAAGTCAAGCACCGATTAGTGATTAACGTTTATGTATTCACTAATGCTGTGTTAACAGACAGCTTTGTTGTTTGAGTCTAACCTGACCTCACACCGACCCCAATTACTTCAGCTATAAATCAGCGACGATAATGGCAAACTGCACTAGCGGCAGAAAAAGGGCCAACCTCGAGAATTTCTGAAGTCCTTTATTAGGATTAAACAACGAGTAAAACCACGCACAACAGTCACACTCATAGGATGGATAGTATCACATCAAATTTCATATTGTAGGAGCAAATTCAACCACTACTCAGTGAAATCCTGAGTGTTAATTCAACTCTGAGAGTGTACAAATGGACCCGAAAGGACTCATTTCTACACTCTCAGGGTTAAATTAACACTCAGGTTTTTACTGTGTGCTTAACCCAAACCAATGTTGATGGGACCAAAATAAAAAAAACAACAAAAAAAACTAGCTTGACGTTTCCTAAAATTATCTTAACATTAACCACTAAGCCATGGTTGTGATGTAACGGTACGTTATCGTAAAAACTTGAAACATTTTCTCGTAAGGCATGATGAGTCTTTGCAACCCTGGCTGCTTTATCCCCATAGGCTTCCCCTAAGAACTTCCCAAGTTGCCGCATTCCAAGGTCAGCGGCTCCCCCGGGAATGGCCTGCAAGCCACAAAATGAAATTTTGCTTGGCAGAGTCATGTGTGGGAATGCAACCGTCCTTGTGGGATGCCTGCCACGCCGCTCTGAGCGGGGTTATATCTGACACATTGGTGACCATGCTTCAACTAAAGGAAAAAGCACTAAATGGATCTCACCTGGTGACCCTCAGAGTTACGACATCCAACAATTTTTTTGTCTCATCTGTGAGAATATGTAAGTAAAGGATGTTTTTACTAGATAAAAAAAACAACCACGAGTCTATCGTTATCTTGTATATACTGTACTGTACATTGTACAGACGCTGGTATGCTCTGTCATGCCCATCTACCTTAGGCATGTATGTAAGTAACCTCCTCCTTGTTGTTGTTGTTGTTGACGTCAATCTGCATACTGATTTAGCAAAGTTTTACATCCGTTGCCCTTCCTGACACAACCACTAACCTTGTGGACGGAGGCACAGGTAAAGCGCTGGATGCCATCCCAGTATTCATGGACTTGCGCCCACGCCGGTCGCCATATGTATGTAAGTAACCTGCTGACATCTATTTCAGCATCTCTGATATATTCTCTGCACCATTGCACCTTATCACCTTTTATTTCGCCTGTATAAGTCAATCCTTGTGTATATATCTGGAAATTGTTGTGTTGTAGTGTTGTCATTCTATGTTAAGTACACTGAGAGAGCCACGAATCCGGAGTCAAATTCTATTTGTATGCAAACCTATATGGCCAATAAACATGATTCTGATGCTGATATATTTCAGTGAAGTAAAATCAGTGACAAAAGAGCACTGTATACATAGTGTCAGGGAATTAAGTGTCACTGGCAGAAAATCATGAAGGAAAACCCATAAAGCCAGCTTACTTCCCATCTCTCTGTGGATTGTGATTGAAATAGCCGCAGTAGTGTTATGTGAAGGCTAAACTCTATGTTTGTCGTTCCATGCACTGCGGACCATCGGTGCATTTCCTCAGTCAGTCAGAGAGTCTGCTGTAAACAAAGGCCATCATGCACACATGGTGTGCTCTGGGTGTACACACGTACTCCATGGAGGTGACACAGAAGACCTCGTTAGTGTGATTCCAGCTTTAGCCCATTTCAGACACATGTGGCCTCCCGTGCGGTGAAGCAGCTCCCTTCATCTGATGGATTTCGCCGTGTTTGAGCCGTGTGCAAGAAAAGATGGTGGAATATCATTTCTCTGGGCATTTTTGTTCACCCCGGAGACTTGATTCACATTCAGACAGTTGCGTAACATCAGCGCTTATAAAAATGTTGCTCCCTCATCTTGGAGGGTGTTTTTTATGTGCTTTTCTTTCTTTTTTTACTCAGTAATTACTTTTTCTAACATAAAACCTCCAATAACGTTGTGCTGTATCGTTCCACATCTTTATACTGTAATAACGCCTTTAGGATTTAAGTGACAAATGGGAAGGCACAGGGGCTGGAAATTAAATGAAGTGGAGAGGACTATTGTCAACATAAAGTTATCAATAAGTAAGGTGTTCAACATTTAAATGTCCTCTTTCAGGAAGACTCTTTAAAGTCTGTAAACAAAAATCATCCAGCTCACTGGTGTCTCCTAGCTGAAATCACAAAAGGATTAAGTTTATAATAACTTCATTTTACATGGCATCTCTCAAGCATTGTCTGTGAATGTTCTCATTCATCCAGGTCATAGTTATCCAAAGGAATTGAATCAAGTGCAACTGGACTTGGTATATATCCGTGAAGACGTTTCGCCTCTCATCCAAGAGGCTTCATCAGTTCGTGCCTTTCTGACTTGGTCTAGTCAGAAAGGCACGAACTGAGGAAGCCTGACTTGGTCTAGTCAGAAAGGCACGAACTGAGAAAGCCTCTTGGATGAGAGGCGAAACGTCTTCACGGATATATACCAAGTCCAGTTGCACTTGATTCAGTTCCTTTGGATAACTCTCAAGCGTTGCAGCATGAAGCGCTTAAAAATAAACCATGGTAAGACAAGAAATAAAATTAAGAGGATTACATCAACTACAAAACAAATGGTACACCAAACAATAATAAAGACAAGAGGAGAGAGGTATAAAGACAAGCGGGGCAATAAAAAATAGTTGAAATGTAATTCAAACATCGCGTAAAGCAAGTCCATGAAAATAAGTTTTAACGTGATTTGAAGGCAGCTGCCAACTCAGCAGATGTGATGCTAAAAGAGAAGCTGTTCAAAGGTCTAAGGGCAAATCACCCCAAATGTCTGGTTTCCTTTTGTTGTCAGCCTAGACTGTGGAACAGCTAGAAGCTCTTCTTGCTGTTCCACAGTCTGAGGTGGTCTGAGGGAGCTTTAACACCTCCCTTATTCAAGGTCTAGGTCTCTCCTTAGTGCTGGGTGAACCTTTCTCTCAGGGGGTTGTTTATGCGGCCAAATGTGGATCAGCTCAACTAGATGAAGAGCTCCGGGGCTGAGTTAACATGGGCTTTTCAGGGTTGGTGCTGAGATGCTTTGTGTGAAAGGGGTTTGGTGCTTGAATTCTCATTTACCAATCAAAACCTATCAATGTATAACGTGTGGTGTGATGAATAGACCCAATGAATTTTAGTTGTGATCCTCAGAATATAAATGTGAGCACTAAGCCCAGGGCTAAAACTAAGTACAGGGCTGCTAATCTCTAGTGTGAAGACTAATCTCAGCCTGAGGCTAGCTGTAGCCTAATTGTAGGATAACTGTAGCCTCATCCTCATCCTCATCACCATCATCATGAGTGGTCATTCGAAGCGAGTATGACTGTCCTCTCTTTCGGGTTGTCTACTTGTGGGTCTTCCGATGGCTGTAGAGGCTGATCCGCGATCAACACCCTTTGGTGCAGTGTGGACAGGGGAAAGTGGTGGTGGTTGGTGGTGGAGGTTGAGCTTTTTTCTCTCTCTCCTTGCGGCGCTGTCGCTTTTTCTCTGTGGCACAGTGGAGCGCCACTTTATGTCGTGCAGCTCCTTCCTGCACTGATTTCTTCTAGGTGCACCTATCTAATGCAATGTGTTCCCAGTTGCTCGATGTGATGTTGAATTTCTTCAGATTGGTCTTAATATTGTCCTTGAAACGTTTCTTTTGCCTGCCAGGAGCTCGCTGACCTTCCTTCAGCTGGGAGTACAGGATCTGTTTGGGGAGATGTGTGTTGGACATGCGGATAACATGGCCTGCCCATCAGAGTCGATGCCGCATTATTGTAGTGGTGATGCTACGTTGGCTTCTTCCAGAATGCTGACGTTGGTGCATCTGTCCATCCAGCTGATCCTCAGGTTCTTTCGTGAGGAAAGACTGTAGCCTAACTGTAAGCTAACTCTCCAAACTCTTCACAGTGTGAAAGCACATTAAGAGCTGTATACGGGCTCAGCAGTTCCACACTGTTACGTGGTGTTAGACAATACAATGCCTTGTGGGTAATCGGTGAAAAAGGTTTTTGCACCGAAATGTCTCCTTTACAAGATGGGTCACCCCCTGTCTCCTGATCACGGCTCCATGCACACTGCATCTGCCACATAGAAGATATCAGGGAGCTTTTTACATCATTTTAACATATTATATTTGATTGTGTATGCAGATGGATTGTCATGCCGTGCAAAATGTGCAATTCTTGTTCACCTGTTGGGGTGTGGTGTGTGTGTGTGTGTGTGTGGGTGAGATAGAGGTGTGGGCTTATGTGGGTTGCATCTGTGTGTGTGTAGGACACGTTTAACAGCATAATATGATGTTTGATATGTTGCAGCGAGCTACAGTGCACTGTGTTTCTCTGACACTGGACCCCGTTGCGGTCAACATAATCTGCCTTGTCAGGTTTCAGAAAGAACCAGCAAGACATTCAGTCACTGTGACTAAGCTACTACAATTCTCCACCTTAAAGTAAGTCAGAGTTAAGTCAGTGCGTGTGTGCGCGCGCACGAGCATCCACTTGTGTGCGCGCGTGTCCGCTCTTAAATATTTCAGCAGCAGATGGCAGCAGAGTCACATCTCTAGTGTTTATGTGCTGGCTTTTGAATACCAAGCAATCACCCGGCTCATTAACAAACCCTACATCCTTTTATCTCCAGATAATTAGAAACCGCTCGCTGCATTCGCTGTTGTACACGTCCAACAAAGTACACGAATGATATGCCATACAAAAGGTATTCCAGTTTGTGGGTTGTCTGTTAGACCCTAATGTGCCCATCATCCTAACTATTGCATAAACAGTCATGCCTTTGAATGACATTACTTCAGGGTCTGACGGAGTAGTGTAATGGGCAGCACGTACTGAAAAGAAATGAAGGAGCCAACTCACAAAATGCATCATTTGGCTTCAGGTGTGACGCATGCGTCCGTTCCATACAGTGGGATAATGAGCATGTAGGCCTACACGCATATGCATGTGACAGGGGGCCTGCATTACTATCACTGGGAGTTTTATGCTAATCCTCAACCATTTCCTGGAGGTATTCTTCAGCTCGTGGGTGAGAAACAGATCAGGCGAGTCTGCTGCTGTTGTTTTCCCGGTCAGTTTTCTAACCCCGTGGAAGTCTCTAGATTCCTACCGTCTCGGTGTTTTCACTAAGGATGTTATTTTGCATTTCAACCAAAGACAGAACAAGAGTTTTTTTTCTTCCTCTTTCATGCTATTCTGGGTGCAGATGTGATAGTTTGTCGAGGTTTTAGCATGCTTGTTTGTTTTTGCTCGAAATAAACAAAAATCACATCACTGTCCCTATCATTTGTGTTCTGGAAAGATGAACTCAATACTACCCAGTGTTTTTTTTTAACTCTATTTAAAACTAAACTTTGCCACAGTGAGCGTTATGGATTTTTGGTGTGTGCCATACTTCCCTGAGAACTATTTTGTCTACTGAGATCAGCAGATGTGATTGAAGTCTAATGGAAATGGATGAGTGCTATAAGAGCACCTGTCTGCGGATGATAGCTCAAAACTTGTATTCTTTCTTGAATGAGATGTGGGAAAAGGGGCTTCGGTTAAGGCAATAGTAATGCCTATCCTCTGGTCTGTGAAATGACTCAATTTCCACAGGCAGCCCATTGTTTGATTGCAATAAATCTTTTTGAATCACATTATCTTGGCACGGCCATTACCAGTGATTCTGATCCTGAAAGAAGGGAGAGACACATTTCCATAACTCTGTAGGTGGAACCCTACCCTTATCATGCACAAAAAGGCAAAAATTCTTCTTCTTCTTTTTTTTTTTTTTTTTTTGCTGTTCTAATATGAATTATCATATTTTGATACCGGCGTTTTAGTCACAAAATCTTGCTGAGCCAAATAAATTGATGCAGGCCTGAAACTCGGGGAAAAAAGCCACAGCTAGAAAATCGGTTTTAAACACCATTTCCTGAACAGTAGGGGATGTGCTGAAAGCCGTAAACTTTTTTGTTCCACTCGTACATCTGATATGATCTCCCCATCAGCAGACGGGCAGACAGCAGACTGGGGGGAGTGACTGATTATCCTCCGAGCTCATTGGCTCTTTACACGCTTGGACCATCAAAGAACGACCCAAATGATAACAGGTTCAAGCTGCCGTTCAATGCAGAAAAAAGAGCATTTACACTGATTATATATTCCTCTAGCCTCGTTTTTGATTAATTTGGCCACCAGAAAGGTGTCAAGACCACAACCTAATTATTGTTTTGTTCCACCTTTGATGTGCAGCTAATTATGACATGCTAATGCGTTTGAAAAAATATATGCCGATTCACTTGGCAAAAAACACTGAAGTGAAAGCCTTTAATCCTTCCTTTTCAAGATGAAAGCACCAGGCATGCTGGATACAATCAATACAAGTCAGCAGAAACATGCTTTGACCAGACAGTGTCCAGGGCACTCTTCTTCTTCTTCTTCTTCTTCTTCTTCTTCTTCTTCTTCTTCTTCTTCTTCTTCTTTTTCTTCTTCTTCTTCTTCTTCTTTTTTTGGAAAGGAAAATCATACCAGCCACATTTACTTGATTGCATACAAATCTAACAAGTTAATCTTGCAGTTCTTTTTGAATGTTTTTATTTAATTTGCCCCCCCCCCTTTTTCTCCCCAGCTGTACCCAGCCAATCACCCCACTCTTCCGAGCCGGCCCAGTTGCTGCTCCACCCCCTCTGCTCATCCGGGGAGGGTTGCAGACTACCACATGTCTCCTCCGATACAAGTGGAGTCGCCAGCCGCTTCTTTTCACCTGACAGGGAGGAGTTTCGCCAGGGGTATGTAACGTGTAGGAGGATCACGGTATTCCCCTCCCTCCCTCCCTCCCTCCCGAACAGGCGCCCTGACCGACCAGAGGAAGCGCTAGTGCAGCGACCAGGACACCCATATCCGGCTTCCCACCGGCAGACACAGCCAATTGTGTCTGTAGGGATGCCCGACCAATCCGGAGGTAACACAGGGATTCGAACCGGCGATCCCCATGTTAGTAGGCAACAGAATAGACCGTTACACTACCCGGACGCCCCCTTTTTGAATGTTTTGATTTTTTTTTTTTAATTACATCACACCCTCAGTCTAGGGCAACTTTTTACAGTGGGTGAAATGCTAGAAGACGTCCTTACCTAACACGTAATTTGTCTTCCTGGTCTTGTCAGCATCACTTTTATTTTGAAAAATGTCTCCGAGCCCCTTAACAGCCAAAGGGCTCCAAAATTATCCCCCTCCTCCGACCCCGCTTGCAGCACGCCTGCATGAAGTTCCAGGACTAAGAGTTGTGTCATAAAATCTTTTATCATTGTTCAGGGTCATTAACCATCTGCCATAGCAGTAATAAAACCTACATGTAGTTCATCCTCCCCCAAAGTAATTCACCATGCCTTCTTTCGCAGCAGAATTAGCATACGTTAACGGTCCTCTCGGTGGCCCACCCCAAATGTGAGCCAGTTAATTGCAGAGCAGCTTAAAAATGTCAGCCATGAAATGTGTCTCAGCGACTGGAGCCAGATGAAGACTCTAGAGAGGTTTAATGACTGCGAAATTATGGATGTAAATGCATGTTTCTGCAACTCGCCGGGGCATTACAGGCCGGTGAGGACGGACAGGGGAGGACAAACAAGGACGGGGGGTGGGGGGGTGAACACCAACAGTTAACACTAATCTCCTTCACTGTATGTAAGCGTTGGCTTTACCCAGGAGAACTCTTAGGCTGATCAGGATAGAAATGAAGCTTTAGCCCCGGCTGATCATGGTTAATGACGACGGCTGTGAGATTTGCCTAATGGCACATAACACATCATGAGAAAGATGGGTCATCGTGAAAATACCCCTCACGGCTACATGATGTATTGGTTAAAGGCAATTTCCTAAGGCAGTGTATATGTACACCCACACTTTCAGTGGGGATGTTAATATGAATGGTCAGTTTTTTAAAGCCAATCATTTACTACTTTGAGGGATGGTGACATGCAGATGGATCATAAAGGAAATGTATGATTCTTGACCTCACTGCCAGGAATAGCCTTCCTACCTACCTTCAGACATCACTGAATTTCAACCTTGCAATGTTTCTATTGTCGCCTGTGACAGTATTGCTGAACATTCACCCCTGTTCTTCACAGCCAGAGAGATCAGCAGTAAAATTTGTCCTAATTGCTAATTGGTGGTGTCCCACCTTTCAACAGAGAATGAATTACAACAACGTGGAAAGTGTCCACATCAGAATACAATGACTGTTTTTTAGGGGTATTTTTATTTTATATATATATATATATATATATATATATATATATATATATATATATATATATATATAATTTTATTTTAACACTAACAAAACACTTCTCATACACTTCATTCTGATGTAAAAGTGTAAAGAGACCTCCTCTGCATCTGTTTTATTATGGTTGTAGTCACCATCAGTCTTCTTCACTGTCCCAGGCACAGCTGTAAGAAGAAACTGATGCCAGCTATATCGGTGCATACCTAAAAATGGGCAGTATTGGGCTTAACGGTGTGCAGAATGAGCTGGTGGCCAGTGGGAGTCATCACTTCAAAATCCAATATCAAAAATCGAGGTAGAGGAGATGAATGAGACCCCCTCCATCAGCATGTCCTGCTGGAGTGCCTTCGGCCCTTAACACCCAACACGCTGGGCAACCTCCAAGCACGAATGTGCATATATGTGCAAAAAAGTTGAGGAAATTTACCCCTTGGTAGAAATAGGATAACAAAAAAAAAGAGATTTCCCCTTGAAGACAATGCAATTTAATATGCTCCAGCCTTCCTGTACAGCGCCGCCGCCCAAGCCGCTTGACTAGATACTAGGTGATGAAGTAGTTTCGGGACTTGTTTCTGACAGTTTGTTACTCCCCAAAACACGTTGTTCCAACAACTTTCACCCATCGTTTACCCTGAAGGATAGCTACAGAAATCACGATATCCTGCCTTTGTCACGTATATCCAAAGTTTATGGGGACGACTCTTTGCTAAGACCTGCCGGTGTCACCCTGCCTGTCTTTGATGCTTTATGACCCGTGAAATAAACCCAGCAGACGCTGGTGGTTCGGGGCTGCTCTTGTCCCCTCCCCAGCTTCTGCTCTTCTCGTTTCCATTGTTTCGCTGGCTCCTATGCCCCCCCCCTTCCCTCTCCTGAGGTCGTTTCCACGCAGTGCTGCAGGACGGGCCCGGAGTCGGGCGGGGCAGCAGGGGGCTGGCCGCAGACAGACAGAGGAGAGAGAGGTTATCAACCCCGTGCGCCACTTTACCCACATGACTAATGATGGAGCACAGCCACATGTGACCGACAGCTACACCCTCATCCCAGCGTCTGTTTAATCTATTTTTTCCCGTCAAATTGCAACGCTGGCACCATCAGCCACAGCAGATGAAGAATAAAGATAAGATTTTATAAATAAATCCACGTCATCCTGCACACAATAGCGTTCTGTTCTTGGTTTGATTCGATTGTTTTTTTTTTCATGACAAAACATGAAGGGTTTCCAAACAAATGTAACACCTCTGCATTGATTTTCTCGTGATAAAGCAAACAAAATGAAACCTTATTTTTTCTACTCGAATGTGCCAAATGGAGGATACGTTGTGTCTTACACACGATCGCACAGCGTTTAAACACAAACCATGCATTTGCAAGGTTAATATTTTGCATCGCATAATGACAGGACTTCATATTTCCTATATCCAGAACATGAGCCTGTCAGCAGATGGGACTCTCCGTCTGCTGGTCTGCTGCAGTTTTGTCTGAGTGTAAAAAAAAAAATCAGAAATATTCATTCATTTTGTTTTTATCTGATTTTGTTCGTTTTGTCACTGTGGTCTAATGGCAGAGCTGCTACGGGGAAATAAACACGAACAGAGGAGGGAAAAACTGTATCCCCCTGTGTGTGATCCAAAAATTAGGCAGATTTGTCTCAATTTCCCCATCAAAGTCATTGGAACGTCGCCGTGATCCTATTAGCAGACCTCTCAAAGTGGAGATGATGTCACTGAAACAGAGAGGGATCTAACAGTCTGGCAGGTTTTAAACAGTGGCAGGGGCAATGGATATGTGTGTGTGTGTGTGTGTGTGTGTGTGTGTGTGTGTGTGTGTGTGTGTGTGTGTGTGTGTGTGTGTGTGTGTGTGTGATTGTGTGCGCGCCCCCCATGCATGTGTGTTTGCATGCACGCCCATGCTTGTGTGTTTGCATGTGCGCCCATGCATATGTGTGTGTGTGCGCGCGCGTGCATGTATGCATTGTGGTGGGTGTGGGGTCACAAGGGTGGAGCAATATAGGGGTATCAGTGGAGGAGAGGGCCGTAATAATAAAAAAAAAAAGACACCTGAATTGAGAATAAGGAGTGTGGAGAGGAGCAGAGACATCTCTTTCATCCTCAGCCAGACTCCAACAGCTCTTTCATCATCATCATCTGAAAGATGTGCGTGCTCATGCCGCAGATGCATTTACCTCCAGGGAGCAAAGAAACATTTCACTTTCAAAGGATACACTCCCAATTTCCACCTTGTTATCACTTTTCAAGTCCTTCAGTGTGGAATTAGGGTGAGGAATCATTTGAGACAGGACACACTCCCACCATCAGCAGCTGAATAAGATGAAGGGTCCTGGTACGGATTTATCCCCGAAATGTTATTGTGCCACTTAAATGGACGTACAAGTAAGAGGGAGAGCTCGGCGTAAGTGATTTAGCATCTCTTCAGCTGAACGAAGGCTCCCGTGCGGTTGGGGACCCCCTAAACAAGATGACACTCAGTCTAACAGTTGGGCTAACCATAAAAATGTGAGAGGTGACAAGTGAACTTAAAAAACCATGTTTAGCGAGGAAATGACTCAAAATCTCCCTCCCTCAAATGTCTTTTGCTCTTGAAAAAGAGGTCATCTCTGTCTTTGGTGGTTGGGTCTGAAAGCCGAATGAGAAGAGAAAAGAAAGGCTCGATTCCTCCCTCGCTGCCCAAGCACTCAGGTGATCTGAACCCGTGTGGGGACAACTGTGTGCGTGCGTGTGTCTGTGAGCATGCAAGTGTGCGTGTCTGTGCACGCGCTTGTGTATCTGTGCACGAGTGCATGTGTGTACATGTTTAACGATCCTAATGGGGACCAAATGTCCTCATTAGGATAGAAAAACCAGAAACCACCTACCTTGTGTGGACATTTTAGAGGTCATCACAAGTAAAAGGGTCTATTTTAGGGTTAGGACTTGGTTTTAGGGTTAAGATTAGAATTAGGGTTAGGTTAAGATTAGGGTAAGGGGTAGGGTTAGGCATGTAGTTTGCGTGGTTAAGGTTAGGGTTAAGGGCTAGGAAATGAATGTAGTCAATGAGGGGTCCTCATAAGGATAGTTAAACGAGTGTGTGTGTGTGTGTGTGTGTGTGTGTGTGTGTGTGTGTATGTGCATAGCCCATCCTATTCTGCTGAGACCCAGTTCACCAAAGCTCCCTGGCCTCGCTCAGTCCGAAAGCAAAACGTGTGCTGACCATCTGACCGCGTGCGACGCTGACATGGTTACACAGGAGCCCAAGCTACGCTTGCACAGACAAAACAGATTTGCCTTCTACTAAAACTCCCCCCTTAATTGAGGGGACAGCTTAGTGAGGTGAAAAGAGAACAACTTGCAGAGGGGCATTCGCAGTGGTTGTTTATTCTCACCTGAGGTGAGCTCAGTCATCAGCTTAGTCACCAGTAACTCCATTTCCCCATTCACCTTCCTGCGGAGCAGGCGGAGCTCGCCGTTGATGTTACGAGCCCTTCTTGCCACACCAGTCAACCTAATCAATCTCAGTTAACGTTCGTCTCAATTAGCTTGCGTATTCTGATGGTGAGCCGTACTCGGCGAGACAAACGGCTTGGGATTTTGACGCCTGATTATTACTTGCAAGTGCAGATTTTCAGCTGCCCTGGGATGTGTTTTTTTCCCCTTAAATAAGTGACTCCAAAATACCCGGCTGTGAGATTACTGTTTCTCCACTTATGGCAGCTCCTACGATCCAACAGTCTCAACCGGCCAAAAGTGCTGATCTCAAGTCTTTTTTTTTTTTTTTTCTTTTTTTTTTTTAATGTGAACTTATTCTCTCTCAGCGGCAAGACGGTCTCTAGATGGCATTTGTCTTGTGTGAGTCAGCCCCTGTTTGATTAATGGGACAGGGGAAGGTGGAAAGTCACATAAAAAAGGTTCCCAGAGGCAGCTGCCAGGCACAGAGATGTCACCCTACACTGCTGTATAAATTAAGAGAACAAATCGTTTGTTTATTATCTGAAACATTAATAACATTAAACATACAAAACTGTCAGTTGACATCAGCGCTGGGGAGCGCTGTGGATGCGCTCCAGCTGGTGCGGCTCCCTGTACAGTACAGCAATACCAACAGGACTTTGCTGCCTTGGTAAGTGAGTGTTCAAATTGCACATTTTACACATTTTTCTAGCTAGTTAGACCTGGCTTGGTGTTTTGTCTAACACCCCAAGGGAGGCAATACCGTGCCTATTTATAATTAAAGTAGCTTGCACAATTGCTTTTTGGCACTTGGTGTGCATTGGAGGTGAACATTTTAGGACAAAAGCTGCCAAGATGGCTCAGTAGATAATTTGCTGCAAAGTAGCTTCTGGTTATGAGACGGTGCAATCTTCCAAAGCAGCTCACTATAGGCTGCACATCCTCCTCCACAGGATGCAAACGTGTGGAACAATAAGATAATGGTAGTGGTATTGTTTAATCCAAATGCAAGAGGAGACGGCCAAAGGAAAAAAAGAAGACATTTAATTAGGGTAAAAGCCATCACTAGCCATGGTAAAAGGAAATCGGCCCCACGTTTAATGATTTAGATATTCAGTACATCTTTCACAATATTTTGCATTGTAGGGTGATTATAATTAATCAAAGGCTATTACGGCGGCATGTGGTGCAACGGGCGGCTGACATTTTGAACAAGGCAAAACGTTCTTTGTCCATTTTTAAATCAATCTACGCCACAGAACCCTCCGATTTGGAAACAAGCAAAAGGTCTTTCAGAGGTTACCCGAAGAACCGTGTCGACGTGAACCTTGTGATTTATTCTCTATTGAAATTAAATT